>NW_027263595.1:0-213440 GCF_044049455.1 Aspergillus lucknowensis | reverse complement strand
ATTGAGCAACAAAAACGGGCTTTAGAACTCCGAGAGATAGAGCTTCGACTAAAAGACAAAGAGGAAGAAATACGTGAGAAGCAGCTTCAAAACCAGGCAAAACAACTTCAGAATGAGGAGAAAGAACTAGAGCTTATGGAACGTCGAGCAAAGATACATTAGAGAAATAGTGAAATATAAAGATTAATCAGTTAGATAGTAGTTGAAAAGCAGTTAATGCCTTTAATTACAAGTGTCAACAATGTGTAAAGCCTAGCCGCCGGGTAATTAATACCTATAACAATTAGCGTCGGAAGCCGTAATATTGGTCAGGTGATGCGCTAGCGCGGCGTCCCACCTTTAGAACGGTGCCACCTGACCTGTAACCTGCTAAGGCGCGGGCTGGGCGGCGGGAAAGTCATGGGCATCCCCTTGTTGCCGGATTCGGTTGGTTGTCGTTGCCCCGTGGTTCTGCCTGGCGTGGCCGCCCTCAACAAGTTGATTGACGAGGCTGCCGTGAGAACAGTCCACCTGACTCCCGTTTGAGTTTCCCGAGCTTATTGAGATCTTCGCCCAACCCTCGAAGAAACGACTGAATATCAACCCCCATCTTTTAAACACAAATACGCTACTTACCTCGCGTGAGCCTCTCTTATCTAATATATTTAAACCGGGTCTCTGAACTTCCTATATTAGTAGCCAAAGAGAAGACGGATGGAGGTCTTCCATCGAAGCCACAACCTATATTCTAGGGCCGGATATTCGACGATAATATCTTCTAATCTACATTCACTATATGCTATTAAATAAATCCACCTCTTTAAGCTAATCTTAATATGTTCAAGATATATCACGATACCACTGGAAGCCAAAGTAGATTAGATTGAGCGCTTCAACCAATATAAACCATGTCTTGTAGCACAGGTCAAGCACCTACAGGAGTATTAATAAATCATAGTGTGAGAAATCTACTATTTTACCCTCTAGGATCTCACATCTTCATCGTTGCCTCCGCTTCTTTCTTCCCTTCTTTTTCATGATATACTCCGTACATGATCTTGCTACACATTTTGTGAGCCCGTCTTCCTACGCTGCAACTGGTATAGCGCGTCAGTCTTCCCGGCCACCTTGTCAAATGCAAGCTTAATAAGGTCAGACAGATGGTTCGGTCTCTAAGATTTGCGAAACACGTCTCCGTCGTGACCTAGAACCTAGTTGCGAACTACCGACTCAAGTTTTCCTAAACGCAAGAACAATTAGCCACGCTATGTTTCCCAGAGCTCTGACCTAGTCTTACAGGCAGGGGCCGCCGTACTGTTTAAATTAGATCCTGCACCGACACAGTCGAGTATTGACGCAGGTTGTCTCGGAGACAAATTAGACATATTGCACGATTCCAAAGCTTCCGGAATAGACGATAGTCAATATCCACAAGTAGTGCTCCTTTCCATCCGTCTGTTCCCGTCACTTTGCTCGTACACTGTAATGGAGCATAGTTGACAGGCTCCAACTTGGGCTGCTTGAATAATTCGTACACCGTTTTGTAGCCGGCTTCGAGTGCTTTGTCCGCCAACGCCCGCGCGACGATGTAGCTCGCCAGGTAGATGACCTGGCATGGTATGAAAAAAGTTTTAGATTGAACACTAAGGGCAGGAAATTCGAGCCAAAAGGAGGGGAGGCTAGGAGGGCACCAGCAGCCGGCAAGGCATATGCTGATCCCCTTGGATCTCTCCCGGAAAAGAACCCCATAACGTCAAAACAACAAAATGGACCACTGACACACTGCCACGCCCTCAATTCCAAGCGTTCCCAACCGTTGCTGACGAACTTGGTCCCTGGGGTGGATATTCTCTCCTTCGTTATGAATGTCAACATTCCTGGCTCCCAAAAGGACCTTGCTGCCAGAATCTCCAACGGCGCTACCTAGGTTGGAAGGCCGCCGCTCGTCCCGGTAGTTAGAGGCACTACAAAAGGTAGCAACTCAAGAGGCCGAGCAGGTAATATGTGAGTAAGCATAGTCGAAGGCTTCCAGATACCCTCTCATCTGGATAACAGCGGCGCAGACTACCAGGATGTGCATGAATGAGTGGGAGCTGCAGAGGTCGAATTTTCCAGGCCACCAACTTTCGGGAAATCTCATCTTTCGAATCACGTGTATTAGGATCAATTTTTCTCCTGGAGAGGCCAAACGGGAGACTCACTGCATAAAGCGCGGTTCCAGATAGAAGACAGCCTACCTTTGCCACCATAGTATAGGTGAAGGCTTTTTTGTTCATCAGGTCTAGCCCGAATATATCGAGCCCATGAATCAAGGGCGCCACAACGGACATGCCAGTCGCCACGAACGCTAGTGTTCGCATGGGGCGATACTTGTGGCTCTGGAGCTTGGGATGGACGTTCGTGATGATGGTCAATGCCCCGAAAACCCCAATCTATTGACCCATGAAGGCGGTGTTAGATCCGATTACCAGTACTGGGACAGAAAAAGCCGAGCATATGGAGATCAACTAACCATAGACCAATAAATATTGCGTAGCGTAGTCTCACACTGAAAGATTATGTATACTCCCAAGACAATGTCACCGACTATGAAGATCCCTATACCAAGCATATCTAGTCGGTGGCAGAAATGATCCACAGTGTAAGAGTGGTTCATCAAAGTATGATAAAGAGCCGAAAATGCATAGCAAATAGTCGCCGTAAGCATAAAGAGTGAGAAAACAACAGAATCAGTGCTAGTAATTCTGGAATATTTGCCATTAAGGTACTGCAAGATAAACCACTCGCCGAGGAGGAAGACAACGGCCGGAATGAGGTGGGTATAGATATTAACCGTCTCATTGTGGAGATACCACCAACTGCGGAAAGAGGCGCGAACCGAGCCCGATATAGGCCGGTAACCGTGAAGAATCCACTGGTTGTTGTCGTGTTGAAACCATTCCGGCATCTCATCGAACGAGAGAAGAGCCGGGCGTCCTGCCTCACCGAACCCGGACCCGGATGCGTTGTCTTCCATTCGCCGCCCTTTAAGCGCCTCTGGCTCCTTGGGCGGAACTCGGAGACGGGGAGTGGACGCCATTTACTGTCGCGCCTGGTGGTGTGTAATGTCTGAAGGCTGGATTTGAGAGTGAGGAAGAATGGAATCGAACAAATGCGTTTCGTCTTTGCTTCGTCAGTTTTTTGGGAACTGACTTATAGCCCCCCCTTTTCGTCAAGGCAGGTCATGGTGGCTTGGGCTGTGGTTGCCTGGGCCCACTCAGGGCCCTTCGGGGACTCGACCAGATGGACTTTTTGCCAATCAAAGTCTCAAAGATCCTAGTCTCCGATGCGAGGGCCATGTATCAACAATTGCACAAGTCGAGGGGCGCGCTCCTCGACTGTGCTGCAATGCTCGTACGAGTAGTAACTACTCTAACGCTATTAAGTAATGGAAACCGCATGCCACAGGCCATAACCGGTAACTATTTGAGCAGATACAGGGATCTCAGCGAGGTGGTGGGCTGTGTTACAGCGTTGTTCTGTGGTTGCTGGAGCTGCTATGGCCCCAGCAGCTGCCTAATTTAGTTAGAATCTCCTGGTACTAGTGCGTTGTACAGTCTGATACCATGTCCTCAAGCAAAGGCTGAAGCTGAACATCCTGGCTTAAATAGCTTGACGTGGTTGGTTCTGCTTGTTCCGTCTCCGGCCTCATGCGTCTCAAGTATGCAGTCAGCATTGATGGGTTTAATTAGTCCCTTTTCCAGCGATACGCATGTTTGGTAATAATGACAGGGGCAGATGGTGGACCCAGCCCCGGCTACTAACTACGGGCTAACAACGATACGACAGCCTCAAAAATGGCGGCCCTGTCGCGAAACAGACGGACCGTTCAGGCAGGTTCATGCACCGTTAACACAACGCATCAGCACTGATGCTCCGGAGTCTCTCATTTCTTGACCTGCGCTCTGGCTGGAGATGGCGTCCCGTGAAGACTATGAAGTTGGGTGGCTCTGCCGTTTGCCAGTTGAGGTAGCCGCTGCCCAAGCAGCGCTCGATCGCGTCCATGACAATCTACCCACGGATCAGGTTTCAGACGACAACAACAACTACATTCTGGGGAATCTTCAGGGCCACAATGTCGTTGTGGCGTATCCGAAGGTGTACGGCAAATCGTCACTGGCCGACGTGACCGCACAGTTGCGTGCAAGCTACCCATCTGTCCGATTCACTCTATTGGTAGGCATTGCGGTAGGAGTACCCGATACGAATGATGATGTTCGTCTCGGTGATGTTGTTGTCAGCACGTCGGCAGCTGGGTTGTCGGATGTCCTCGAGTACGACATGAACGGGGAACGAGCGACAGATCAGATTGCTCCCGGCAGAGCGTTGGATCAGCCAACACTTTTGCTTCTCACAGCTATGGGGAAGGCCGAGACAGCCGCCATCTTTAAAGAAAGCAAGATGCCCAGCTACATCTCCGAGATCGTGCAGAAAGATCCAGTTACCTTTGCCCACCCTGGCCCTGAACAAGACATCCTCTTCGACGCAAATTACGATCGTGCAACCAATGAACCCGATGAAGGTGGATACAGTCATTATGACCTGGATAGGATCCGATCAAGGCCACCGCGTGAAGTACAGGATCCCGTTGTTCACTATGGCTCAATTGCCTCCACCCGTCATTTGACGCGCGACGGAGCAACCCAGGACCAGTTCGCACGTAAGCATGATATTCTCTGCTTCGAGAAAGAGGCAACTGGGCTGAGAGATGCCGCCCAGTACCTGGTCATCCGAGGAATTAGCGACTACGCAGACTCGCACGGCTCAGATATCTGGCATGCCTGGGCTGCAGCGACCGCAGCGGCATACGCAAGAGAGGTCCTTTCATTCGTGCCCGCCGCCTCCAAGACGATACCTTTAGCCGCAAACGCGTATGCCGAGGCCGCGGCCGTTCTTGACGCCTTACTTCTGACAAGACCAGACGTTGATCGGAAGTCCCTCATTGCACTGAAGGGACGCAGGGTTGATGGAACCTGCGAGTGGGTTACGAAGCATCACAATTATCAAGAGTGGCTGGCAGATACGAGTCAACCACTCCTGTGGATCTCAGGTGGCCCTGGAAAAGGGAAGACAATGCTCGCGATATATATCACCGAGGTGCTCCAACCACTGGTTGACGCTGGTGATAATGTTCTCCTCTATTACTTCTGCAGTAATCGTGACAAGAATCGGAACACCGCATTGACCATATTAAGAGGTATCCTGCATCAATGGATCGACCTCCAGCCCCACCTGGCTAAAGAAGTCAAGAACTCATTCGACGGTGCAGAGACGACCAAGTACACAATTTCCAGCTTTGTCGCGCTGTGGAGGGTTTTCCTGACTCTGCTCCAGCAGACCACATCTTCTCAGGTAGTCTGTGTCCTCGATGGTCTCGACGAATGCGAGAAGGAATCACTTAGACAGCTTCTAGATGCCATTGGAAGCTACTTGTCGAAGTCTGGGGAAGGGGCAAAGCCACGACTAAAGCTTATTATTCTCTCTCGACCTCATCCGGCTGTGTTGGAGAGCAAACTCGGTCGCTATCAGCAGATTCAGTTGGACGCCTCTGACACGGAAACTACGCATGATGTCGAGAGATATATTTTTGCTAAAGTCGCCGAACTGGCATCTGAGCAAGACCTTTCCGAAGAGATGGTCGCGCAGGTTCAGCAGAGCCTGCTAGCTGGCGCCGATGGTACCTTTCTATGGGTTGCATTCGTTGTCAATGAGCTTCAGGGGCGGAGTTGGAGCAAGATCGATGAAGTGCTCCGCCAAATTCCGAAAGGCCTGGGTGGGATTTACCAGCGACTTCTGCGGCAGGTCGACGACAAGGAAGCTTTGGTCCCTATTCTTCAATGGGTTGTTCTCGCTGTCCGGCCCCTCACACTGGAAGAATTAGCCGTGGCCGCAGGGGTCAAGGCAGCTGGTACTCTTCCAGCAACGCAAGTCACCCGGAGGCAGCTTAGGGTCGGCGGGTTGCTCGTGAAGGTCGAAGGAGACGTCGTCTATCTAGTTCACGAATCGGCGAAAGAATTCTTCCAGAGCGATCAGGTCAACATCAAAGGGATTGACATGTTCCATATGGGCCAAGAAACCCACAGGAAGCTCATGCAGACTTGTTTGACTCACGTAGAATGTGGGTACGGAAATTCCAGCACGCCCGGCCAGGATCCCTTCTTATCTTACGCCAGCCAGTACTGGCCGGTGCATTTCCACCACGCCATTCATGTGATCGATTCAGCGACAGAATTCTCGCGTCCATTCTTTCGAATGAACTCTCCCCTCCGGACAGAGTGGTGGAAAGTCTACTGGGAGCAGGAGAAGAACGGCGGCAGCCCGCCCACCTTCACTCTCTTGCATCTCGCGGCATACTTTGGAAACGTACCCTGGGCCAAAATGTTACTCGGCACACATACCCGCCTCATTTCGCGGAAGGACAATTACGGCCGGACACCTTTGTACTGGGCAGTCAACGGAGGTCACCGAGAAATGGTGGAGCTCCTGCTTGAACATGGGGCACGTGTCAACTTCAAGGATCGAAGCATGTTAACTGCTTTACACATAGCAGTAATCGGTCAAAACAGAGACGTTGTGAGGGTGCTGCTGGCGCACGGTGCCTGCATCGAGGCTAAGGGGGAGACTGGCGACACGGACACCCCATTGGTGCGAGCCATTTTGGTGAACTCGAGAGAAATTACGGAGGAACTACTCCAACAAGGAGCGCGTGTGGATAAATTGCCTTCTCTTCTGGGAGTTGCTTCTCTGAGGGGGCCTACTGATTCATTGGATGAACGGGTGAAAGAGCTACTGGGGCTCCAGGAGCAGGTCCTGAATGCACGCTTCAAGAATTCGACGCGAGCTGTGGACCTGGTCACGAAGGGACTGATCCTATCCATCCGCATTCCTCTGGTTCTTGAATTGATGACCCTCTATCTCAAGTATCTGGCGATGAACCGCATGGACAGTCTGCCTGTGCTGCGGGAGCTGGTTCAGGCGAACAAGAGCAAGCAACTGCGGGCATGGGCAAAACCGTACCATGTGTTCCTCGCGGGCCTGGTGTATGCTAAGAGTGCAAGGAAGCTCCAGGCCATGGGCGACCTGCCAACATATGTCTTGCAGAAAGTCACGCCCGGAGATATGCAGGCACTGGTGGTCATCATGACCTTCACCGGCATGGAGACGAAATTCACCGCTGTCCAACACGGATGGAAGCCAGGAGACGACATCACTTCTGCGGCAATCGCAGACTGGGCCGCCATAGCCTACGAGAGGGACTCTCTAGAGTACTTCCACCTAGGCATCAAAGAATTCCTGAACGATTTTGATAGTTGTATCCGGAATGAGAACCGGGAAGAGACCGTGCTCCGAACAACCCTACTTATGACAGTCCACTTTGCTATGCTTAACAAACAGAAAGGAGGGCCAATCGAGTATATATTCCGAGTTACCACGGAGTTCTTTGAAGGATATATTGGCAGCGTTTACGAGGTTGGATTGTTCAGCGACGCGAACCAGGCGTACGCAAACAAGCTGCTCGTCGCTAGCGACAGCCGAGACTCTGCCCTGTTGCGTCTCCTCCTGATCACCATTTTCCAGTGCGCGCAGCGGGCCAACGAGAAGGGACAGGACCGCTTTTTTAATATACCCCCGGCCGCGTGCTTAATCCTCTGCCAGGAGAACGCTGCCGCCCACCGGTGGCTTATTGGTGAGGCCATCCCGGAGGAGATGGCGGCGTTGATAGCCCAGCATCATCCGGGAGCGCTGCAGAAGCGGGCTTGCAAGGCTTTGATAGAGTGCTTGGTCATTAGGAAGCAGTACGGTTTGAGCGCGCAGAAACAAAGCGTCGAGAAGCATCTGCAGTCCTTGCCAAAGGTTGAACATATCATGAATCGCATACTGGGTGTATAAAGAATTGCGCCATGCACACTCACGGTCCGGTAATCGCGCACTAATTCACAATTTGGCGTACTAATTATGGACAGAATTGATTTATTTGCGGCTCACTGGTTGTACCTACTATTGGAGGCGGTGATGGCGGAGATCATCGATTTGCTGAGCATGTGCTTCGGCTTCGGGCTGCCCGTGGCTGCCCGTTCCTACTCACCATTGCTCTTCTTTGCTCATCTAATATGCCGAATGCTACCTATCTCTCACTCGCCCATACCTGCCCATATCTTCCCATTCGGCATGCCTTGTAAGTGTAAGATCCTGGAACTTACTATGGTTAGATCACCCAAGCGGACAACGTCAGACACACAGGCTAGGCACGTGATAAGTAGGTTGGGCTTTAGGTTAGAATGTCTTTATGTCCCTAACTGACCTATAGCTAGGTGTTATATAAAGTATATTAATCACCCCTCGATCTCTCTCCAACAAGCAATAAGGGTTTGAATATTGGCGGTAATACTATACCAACGATATAAATCTAATTATAGAGAGCTTTAGTAATGTCCTTATAAGTAAAGATACGAGTTATACATGCTTTAAAATAGCCAATAATATGCGAGTATTTGAGAAGAATAATTACCGTGTTCGACCCAGCGGCTAGTATAACCCGCTACTGCGTGGCCGATTCTTTATCGTACGTCAGTCTAACGGTGCCAACCCGGGGAGGCTATCTTTATAGATTGCGTACCTTGATGCCAAGCGGCAGCGACGCGCTTTCCCCGATCAGGCACGCTATACTAGATGCAGTAATTCGCCGTCATCGCAGAATACGTAGTACTGAAGAAGGTGGATGAAGGGCTCATAAGCTCTAGGAAGCGAAGCGGTAGGTATGAGCGATGATCTGTGTGTTTTTGTGTGCAGCTGAGCGGGGCGGAGTGAGGTGAGAGGTCGGTAGGGGAGAGCACTTGACTAGGCCTCTGCCTCGACAAGAACAATCAATAGGTTTTCGTCCTTTCTCTTCGGGCTGATTCCTATGTCATGCTTCAAGCAACGTCGCAGCCCTCTGGTCTACAGTATCTCAAGCCCGGCATTGCTGACCCGGCCCGTGCGTTTTGTTGGTCTATCAAGTTGCTTACGTAACCCCTTTTCACGCGGAGATCATCAACTTCCTATCCTCGAGCTCGTCCGAGATCCGTTGAGCGTCAACTCACCTCTCCTTCCCATTCAAGCTACGGCTCCGTGCGACCCTTGGACGTATAATCCCAAACTCGAGCGCGTGGCTGCACTTTGGTAATCCTCGTGAGAAGTCTCGTACCGCGCTCTTCCTTTTGTCGAGACTCCTCCCCCACACGAAAATGGCTTCGAACGGGGCAGCCTCCCACTCCACCGCGGAACTCTACGAATCCGGGTTAACGATTCCATCCGACTCAGAGAACTACTCGGCAAACCCTGACATCTCTTCCTCCTCCTCAGATTCACCTCTCATTCTCTACAGGCCGTCCACAACGTTCTGGAGCATTCTTCGTGGTGCGGCGATCAACCTGGTTCTCCCTTTTGTGAACGGCTTGATGCTAGGATTTGGTGAGCTGTTTGCTCACGAAGCGGCGTTCAGGCTGGGGTGGTCTGGGACGAAGGTATGAAAGTTTTTGAATCAGCCATGAGTTGGGCTCTCCTCATTAACTATTCATCCCCTTAGATCTTCCCTACGTATCGACGATCCAGCCCAGTCGCAGCAGGACCCGGATTATAGAGCTGGGCCTGCTTCGGAAACTCTTGTGAGATTGAAAACGGGGATGGCGGCTCATGGAAATAGCCCAAGAGGACGGTAATAGACAGCTAAACCAGGCTTGTGCATGGACTGCGAGTATCACGGTTATCTTCTTTCCCGCATTTCACATGGAACGCACCTGGAGTGAGGTTTCCATGTATGTACATAGACCCCAGCGGGCAGCATTGAGAAATTTGCTTGATGGCGTTCGGCGAACAAAATTCAAAACACATCCTGGAGTCAATGGATACACTAAAGTAGTTCCATCGTAGTCTCAGCAAGAACTGTCCCTCGTCGCTCGCGATTGTCGAATTTGAGTTGCCGATTCATGGCCGCCGACCGCCCGGCAAAAATCCGGTCTTGGCACAAAAAAAGTGTATCCATTCCGGAGCCGCTGCTTTCAAACTGCCCATCGCCGTCCCTCAGTCGCTGCCAGTCACAATGCTGGGAGGACCTGGCTTAACAGGGCGAATTGCCCGGCAGCAATACGCTGCTTTCACAAAGCCAAGTCGATCGGTCCGTTGCGACCTCTCCACGAGCCCTAGAATTCAGTTCTGACTTGAGCAGATGTCCTCGTTTCGCCCGCAGGTATCAAGACTCCCTGTTCGGCCCGGCAAGACTCTCAGCGGAAGTACGATATGGAGGCAGCCCGTACCCTCTATCTCAGGAGCTGCCATCAGATTTAATTCAACCTCCTCTCCGCCGCCCCCCGCGCCGACCGGCGAAGTCTCACCCGAAGTACAACCGTCAAATGATTTCGACATCGATCTTTCGAATATTGATATCACAAGTATTCCCGAAAGGATTGGATACCTGAAGGAATTGGGATTAGACTGGGGTTGGGGTCCGTCCTCAATGGTCCAATTCGTGATTGAACACATCCACATATGGTCTGGACTGCCTTGGGTAGGGAGTATGGTCGCGACTGGTTTCCTGTTCCGCTTTGCCATGATGCCTCTTTTCTTCCGTGCCGCAGATGCGGGGACAAAGATATCTAACACGAGAGACCTTACGTCTCCCATCCGGGAGAAAATGGTCCGCTTCTCACGAGAAGGCAACCATACCGAGGCGATGAAGTATAGAGCGGAGTTGAGTAAGATTCATAAAGATCATGACATCAAACCCATGCGCGCGTTTATCCCGATGTTCGCTCAACTCCCCGTTGGTATTGGATGTTACCGCGTCATTTCAGGCATGGCACATCTGCCCGTTCCTGGGTTGACTGCGGAGAGCTTCGCGTGGATCACAGATCTCACAGTGTCCGATCCGTACTTTATCCTTCCTTTGGCAGCGTCTGTTTTTTTGCACCTGAGTCTCAAAGTAAGATCCGACTTCCCGGCCCCATTCTCCTCTTGCTAACCCCCGTGTAGAAAGGAGGCGAATTTGGAAACGTGGATCCGTCAACGGCGGGATTGCAGAAAATCTTGCGGTACGCTATGCCCGCGATAACTTTCGTGTTCTGCGCGTTCTTCCCCGCTGCACTGCAGCTATACTTTGCCAGCACCGGGCTATTCGCCTGTGGACAGGCCTTCATGCTCAGCAATATCGGCTTCCGGAAATTCGCCGGAATCTCCATTCCCGGCAGGTACCTTGAGTCCGAGACTGTTACCGCGGATCCTACCGAATCAGGGAAGACTTCGTCGCTCCGCACGCTCGCCGCCGCCCTCGAGGCCGAACGCACGAAGCAGATTGGGGGAGCAGCAGCAAGTATCAGGCAGGGAAAATTATCCCACGCGGAGCAGATCAGCTTCATCGACCGCGCCCTCCGATCCGCCAAGGACACCAAGGATACGATTTTCCGCCAGACAACAGAGAAGATCCAGGAGATGACCGGAAACCAGGCCCCAAAGAACGCAGACGGGACGCCCGCGGCGCCGCCCCGGCTCAGCGAGAAGGACCGCAAGCTGGCAGAGGACTACGAGCGGCGCCGTAAGGAGGAAGACGAGTGGAAGCGGGAGGAACGGAACTATGCGCGCAGAGAGGCGTATCTGCAGGCTTTGGAGAGGGAAAGGGAGAAGGCTCGTGCGTCGTCCAAGAGCAATAAGCCGAAGCGCAGGTGATGGCTGTCTCTGCATTGGGCATTGTATTATAGGCGTTGGTTACACCGTGTTTTATTAGAAATAATCTCTTCAAGTATATGTTTGGATAAAAGCTACAATCCAGAGCCGAACCTGGTGTATTCGTCCATGCTGCGGTTCCACTCACGCAAAGGAATCAGCTCTGAATGCATTTACTCATTCATGCAAGTCTCTCTCTACATCTTGACTTTAACCGCAGTGATGGGCTGCGAGCCGAGAATACGCTCATATTCGTCATTCACTTCACCATGCTCCCCAGCTGCCGGGTCTCTTATGTCCCTACCAATATTCACTCACAGACACGCCAAGTAGAAGCTCGTCGCTCTCCATGCAGTACAGGAAACTCGAACTCCCATGGGGCACCGAATCATCGTCCTCAATGCTTCTCACGCCTTTCATCAGTGATTGATAACCCTGCTACTTTCCGTGATATGAACGCGAGGACCGCCCAAGGGAAAGACGCCTACCTCTTTCTACCTACGTAAGGGACAGCGCAGGAGCACTCACTATTTTCCGGATAAAAATCCCAGCTAACACAATGTCTACCGGCTAGATATTAACGGTCAACGTGAATACCAAGGACCGACAGAAAAGCAAAAGCCAACAAACCCGACCACATCCCAATCTTTAAGCTATACACGAACCCAGGCCCAGGACCCCAACCTCATGACCACGATAGACAGCGTCGTCATTCCCCTCCTCCATGCAATCGCGGTGCTCAGCCTTACTCAAATCCTCCGGCTGGGAGTCACATACATCGAGGGCATGATGCGGCGCCGGCGAGAGCAAATGTACATGGTCGAGGTGGAGGATCCGCATCTACATGGACGGGGGTTGAATGGACAAGGGGATTCGAGGGTGCGGGTTGGGTTTGTTTCATAATGCATCTGCGCTCCTGCTTGCATTGGGTTTCGTTCTCAGTTTCTAAGTGATTGGGTTGGAGGTATGGATATTGGGTCCCAGATGCATTCTGGTGGGTTCTGTGTTACTTCGCCCTGAGATATGGAGCTGAGGAAGTGATGATATTAAGAATACAAGGTCACAAGGCTAATAGAATCCAGCTACTTCTTCTCTCTATCCCTAGACTGAGATACGTAAAGCGCGAAATTGTAGACTTCGGGGTCTTTATGGGAAGGAATGTTCCCAAGTCGGTTTCCTGTAATGTTAAGCGCCTACGAGTGTGGATCATTGATCTGGAGGGCGAACTTGTTTGGTACTTTTGAACTATGTAGAGAAGGTCGACCAGAAGAGGTTAGAAGAGGCAGCAGAACGCAGCAGAAACCCTCTTTGGCAAGTAATTATGATACATGCGTGTAATATATGCCGGGAACGAGAGGTCGTCCTCGACCTTTTATTGCGCGAGCAGATCTCTCTCTCGTTGATTACTTGGATCTTTGTCGCGGCCGGTGAATTTCCTGAATGGTATCCTGAGATCAGAGGAGACGCAGCATTGAATGCATCGAGACATATCGTCGAACCACGGTATCTCTGTCGGAGATAATGACAGATGGGAGTCCCCAGTTGCCTAGTATCAGGCAATTAGGGCATAGTACCACCCCGTTCACCATGGGCATGGGTTTGGATTTCGTAGTTTATCTCAGTTTGGGGGTTTCAACCCGTAGTTTTCTTCAACAACAGTTAGCAGTCATGTCATGTTCCAGGACGTCTGTCGCCTGCTAGCTTAGTGGCGTGCCTGACATACCTGATCTATAGAGATGGGCCCCTCTATAATAATAAACGTGTAACAAGGGTACCACCACACCGTACGCTGGTCCTCGGAGGTACATACCAAGTTATCGAGTTTTAGCAAGGAGTGGGTCCATTATATTAAGGTCCAGTAGTTGCGACCCGGGATCATTGTCATTCGTTTGGTAAATTGATCCACAACCATCACCATGGCGTTGCGTTTTCCAGTATCGGGCATATCTAGAAATAGGCCGACGGAAAGCAGTCCATACGGAAGCCTTGTGTCGAGCATGTCATTCATTTTCCTGAAGAAACGACGTCACAGCGCGATTGTCACCGTTCCAATTCAAATCCGCCTGTCGTTGAGGTAAGTATAGCAAAACTTGAACGTGCGGGAGAATTCGTTGATGTATCCCGAATTCAATATGACGAATTGGGAAAGACCCACCATAATCCAGGGCTAACATAATCACCAGGGTCAACCACAGGAGAATCACTCCGGAGACTGTGCTGATGAGGGTTGGGCTGGAGGAGCACGGAATATATTTCCTCCGGGATGACCAATCAGGCAACAGTGACGTACTGCCCAGGTGCCCATGTTGCTCGATGCCAGAGTTTCCGAATAATCAGCTCCCATCATTCTACTTTGTTCCCCAACTGGCCCCTCTTTTCTCGTCATTCTAGATTGATTTGAAACTAAGCGATTACTTGCTTGAGCTTTCACCTCCGGCTTCTGAACAATACCATGAACCCCGCTGATCGAGATGAGGTTGTCTCACAATTCTGCGCCATGACTCGGGCCGGCCCTAACGAGGTAGGCTGCTCTTTAACACACGGAAACCTCACTAATGGACTGTAGGCGCAAGAATATCTAGTAGCAAACGGATGGGACCTCGAAGCTGCAGTGACGGAGTTCTATGCTGAGCAGGACGAAACTACCCACGAGGGAGGCCGCACTTTCGGCTCAACCGAGCCAGAAGGGAATCCTGCCCAATCCTCCTCATCTATACCCCAAGAATCGTCTACGTCACGCAAGCAGCCCCAGAAGAAGTTCGCAACTCTGGGAGACCTTACATCTGGTGCGGATGACGACGATGACGATGAGAACCAGGACTTCTTCGCGGGGGGTGAGAAATCCGGATTGGCTGTGCAAAATCCGGATGATCTAAGAAAGAAAATCATTGAAAAGGCAAAGAGGTACGCTGGTTCGTTTTGTTAATAGACAAGAGCTCACAGGTTTTCAGGTCCCAGATCCCTTCTTCCGATGACTCCGAACCGCGACGAAGCTATTTCACCGGTCCCGCTCGCACATTAGGTGGTGATGATACTCCTAGCAGGGTGATTGATGTTCCGAGTGCGCCCGCACAACCACAACTTCTTCCACGCGTACGAAGAACACTGCACTTCTGGGCGGACGGATTTTCTGTAGACGACGGCGACCTGTACCATTCCGACGATCCGCAAAACGCCGAAATTCTGAACAGCATACGGCAGGGCCGAGCCCCGCGCTCTATTATGAACGTACAGCAAGGCCAGGAAGTGGATGTGGAGATCAAGCAGCACGACGAAAAGTACGTTAGGCCCAAGCCTAAGTACAAACCCTTTGCTGGCCAGGGACAGCGGCTCGGAAGCCCGACACCTGGAGCTAGGACCCCTACTCCCTCGGAACCAATGCCTGCCGCCCCTTCTAGTGCCGAGTCGGTTAAACCCAATGTTGATGAATCGAGCCCCGTAGTCACTTTGCAGGTTCGGCTTGGGGACGGGACTCGTCTAACGTCCAGGTTTAACACCAGTCATACGATTGGTGATGTCTATGACTTTGTGTCTGCCGCCAGTGCTCAGAGCCAGACTCGCCCTTGGACCTTGTTAACAACATTCCCGAGCAAGGAGCTCTCCGACAAGGCGGCTGTCCTGGGTGAACTGCCCGAACTCAAGCGGGGAGGCGTTGTAGTGCAGAAGTGGCAATAATCTACATGTAGTTGTCTACACTGCGGCGCTACATGACAGTTCCACAGCCTCATTATGTTGAGCGAATGATGAACAGCCGGTTAGATAGTGCCGATAAATAATAATAAATCGGAACTTGATTCTCACCCAGTATTGATAGTCACTAGATGGCTCCTCCTATGCTCTTCAGAAATACTCTGATTGATAAGCAGCTCCGCGGGATGGCGCAGACGCAACACTGCGAGATCGGCTTTCCCCAACCTTTTCCCTTCGTCACTTCTCCCTCAACCTTCCTTTCAAGAACTCTCAAAATGCCTTTAGAGGGGGTCAAAAATATTATCCTGGTACGTCTGAATTCTCTAAAGACAGCCCTTCCCCGCCCAACACGCGCACGCAAAGCAAAAATTTCACAACCCCGCCACGCCTTATCGATAACACTCAAGGCACAACCCCCCTCTATACATCGCATATCAAACAGTGACAAGGGGAAGAGCAAAAAGTAAACTACTAATGATGACATACAGGTCCTCTCCGGCAAAGGCGGTGTCGGAAAATCCTCCGTAACCCTCCAACTCGCCCTCGCGCTCACCTTGCAAGGTAAATCCGTCGGTATCCTCGACATCGACCTGACGGGTCCTTCGATCCCGCGTCTTGTCGGGTTAGAGGGGGCAAAGATCACGCAGTCGCCGAGTGGATGGATTCCCGTCTCTGTGCACGATGCGCAACGTGTACCCGGTGATAGAACGGGAACTACGACAGACGGTAGTGATGGCGCCGGTGCCAGTACCAGTACCAGTACCAGTACCAGTGCCAGTAGGAGCCGGGGAAGTCTCCGCTGCATGTCGCTAGGCTTCCTCCTCCGCGACCGCGGCGACGCCGTAATCTGGCGCGGCCCGAAGAAAACAGCGATGATTCGGCAGTTTCTCACGGATGTGTACTGGGGCGAGACGGATGTGTTGCTTGTCGATACGCCGCCGGGGACGAGCGATGAGCATATCGCGCTTGCGGAGGAGTTGCTGAAGATATCTACAACAGAAACAGCACCGGCGGCTTCGCCTGCTACCCAGGGTTTGGGCGGCTTGCCGCGCCTTGCTGGAGCGGTGCTGGTGACGACCCCGCAGGCGATCGCGACATCGGATGTGCGGAAGGAGGTGAATTTCTGCGTCAAGACGAATATCCCCACATTGGGTGTGATTGAGAATATGTCTGGGTATACGTGTCCGTGCTGTGGGGAGGTGAGTAATTTGTTTTCGAGTGGTGGCGGGGAGGTTATGGCGCAGGAGATGGGGATTAGGTTTTTGGGGAGGGTGCCGGTTGATGTGCAGTTTGGGGCGCTGGTTGAGGGAAAGTTTGAGGAGGGTGCGGAAAGCGACGAGGAGGAGGAAGATGGGGATAAGATGGAGGAGGATACAGTGGATGAGCGGCCTTTGGTGGAGAGGTATCGGGATTGTTGGTCTTATGGGCGGTTTGAGGAGTTTGCGAGGACGTTAGTTGGAGACATCGCAGGGTGATGAGATTAAAAGTTTGGTTTCGGTTATGACTAGATATGATGTATAGCATGGCATTTACGGCGATACCTTGGATAGACAGGAATTATCATTTTCATAGATTCGTTATGTTCATTAAGTCGGCAATTTGTGGTTCATGAAGAGGAGCACGGCAGCATAATGAAAGGTAGATGGCAGGCATGTACGTATATTGGGTATTTCATCGATTGAAGAAGGGCAGAAGAGGTCCATAATGTATCACGCAGTCTGCTCAGTCTGTCGCCCGAGCATAGCCCGCAGCCGCATCTCGGCTGTCTGTCGTTCGGATGCACTGCAATCGTTCCATGCAGCTAGTTTCAACCAGCGGAAAAGTGACTGCACGTCGGATGATTTGGCCGGCTCTGACCAACGCTTAGTTATCCCCGGCCTTTGGGGCGGTTGATCGGGGAGAGGATGGGTGGTCAACAAGCAGTCATGGGCTTGAGCGTCGAGGAGAATCTCCGACACAAGAGCCGGGGTTAGGATGGTTTGCACGCGGTCGTCGACATCTACTTCGGTCGAGGTTCCCAGCAATGCTCGCCCAGCGGCTTTGGGTTTGGAGGCAAACTCGCGGGTTGTAGGTAGAGATTCTATGCCGGATTGGTTTAGTGCTGTGTGGCTTGATGGGCTGTCGGCGTCGAAGTTCCGAGATGGAGCAGAGATGGGAGGAAGAAGGGCATCGAAGAAGGTGTAGTTTGAGAACAGGGTATGCTCCCGTCCGTCGCCAGCGTTGTTGTCATCATCGTAGATGACAACGTTGTCGCCAGAGTACCCTTCATGGTCCGAGTTGGCTTCCTCGACAGGTAGCAGCCCACCAGGAGGAGCACGAATCTCGCCGAGGGGAGCAATGTGGCTACCATACTCGTTCGCAAGGCTGAGCTTGCTACGGCCGCAGATTTCTCCGATCGAGTTGAGCGTGCTGCGGATGTCTGGATCAATAGCCCGAAGAATGCCGTCTATACTGAACTCCTCGTCGGACGGCAGCTCGGGCACCCGTCGCTGCGGGTTCGAGGCCCCAGTGAAAAGAAATGACCGCCGTGTAGGCATCTTGGAAGTCCCGGACTTATCATCAGGACCTCCAGAGTAGGACCTGACCAGAACAGGCTGCGATGCTAAGCTTGAAGACCGGCCGCTGCCAGCACTGTGGGCTGCTTGGCGGGTCTTCCAAGACAAGGGTTTGGAATTGCCGTTGAGGTGGCGTAACGCAGTCGTGCGATAAGCCCGAGTAGTCTCATCTAGACCTGTTTCGTAGCGACAGGGGTTCGCCTGCTGGGAAGAGGAACTGGCAGTCTCGGGGGTGGGAGAGAAAGCTGAAGAAGGAGGGTGCTGCGACCACCCCCGGCGAGGGGACGAGGAGGATGGTCGCAACGCATCAAGGTGGGAGGACAGCCTGTCCGACGGCGTCGGATCCATTTCAGACAACGGAGCACACAGCGACAGAACAGCCAGCCACTATCAGGATGGTGCGGCAGATGTTGCGTCTGGAGCTCCAGCAAGAGCGTCTTCCAGCTCCTCAGCGACACAGGGAAAGACACGGATGAACACGACAACAACCACCACCGGCGCAGAAACCCCGCTTCTCGTCTAGCAGGAGGGGAAGAGGTCTGTTCGACAGCAGACACGTAGGTTTGCTGGGACGCATTGCATGGAGCAACACAGACAGTGCAGGGGATCAGGCGGAGTTGGACAGCCTGGCGTGCGTCGGATAAGCATCATCGGCTGTTGTCCATGGCGCCTGATTGATGGCCGTCGGAAGGATGCAGATGAGACGCTCGATGCGCTGGCATTCCTCCTTTTCTGGAGAAATTTCCCAGAGACCCTCACGAGCTCTTGTTCGTTAGCGCGGAAACTCCGTCTTCTCGCCGCCATCCAGCGATCCAGAACTCCAGACCGATACTTCGAAAGGTTCGGTTCCACACTTTCCTTCTATGCTTCAATCGAACTCGAAACAGCACCTTCTTGCGTCTCAACACCTCTACATGCAGATACTTCTATCTCTTCGCCACCTGTTCGACCGTCTGGCGCAATAACCGCCAGAATGAATCGATTTCGCGTATGCATGCCCAATGTTTCCCCTCCCACCCCCCCGATTGGTCTCCAGCAGTGCCAGACTGACCTTGATCTGAATCCTTCTGTCAATGCAGTTTGGCGATTCTGACGAATCCTCCTCCGACCTGGACGATGATACGTCCGGCCTTCCGTTCCCTGAGCCTCTGTCTCGCGCTTCCTTCCTCTCCCCGGACTTCGATCCGGCGACCTACCTCTCCTCACTCACCAATCGGCACCAGAGTCTCGAAGACCTGCGGCAGGAACTGCGGGAGCTGGATCAATTGCTCAGTCGGCAGCTCTTGGACCTGGTCAATGAGAACTACCAGGATTTTCTCTCTCTTGGAGGTGCGCTGCGGGGTGGGGAGGAGAAAGTCGAACAAGTCCGTGTCGGCCTCCTTGCCTTCCACAGGGACGTCCAGTCGATCCGGGATAAGGTCGAAACAAGGCAGATGGAGTTTGAGCAATTACTGAATGAGAAGAAGCGTCTTCGCGCGGATGCGAATATCGGGCGGGCGTTGTTAGATTTCGCTGACCGCGTCGAGGAGATGGAGAAGAGATTAATGATTGGAGAACACAATGCGCGAGACGCCGCAGACGATTCTGAGTCGGAATCGGATTTCCTCGAAAGTGATGAGGAAGAGGAGACCGATGATGACGGTCAACTCGACGAAAACACAACCCCTCTCGTCTCGCTCAAGCGACTTGAGCATCATATTCATAAATACGTCTACCTGACAAGGCTGTCATCCCGGATCGGTGACGACCACCCGTTTTTACTCGCGCAACGGCCGGGAATGTCGAAAATCCGCTCGGCGTTGCTCTTGGATCTCAAGAAAGCGCTGGAGCAAGCGAAGCAGGCAGGAGAGAGACGGGATAACAAAACGCTGGCCGTTTTGCGTCTCTACGAATTCATGGGAGAGGACACGAGTGCTGTGTCTGCGCTGAAGAACCTGACAATATGAATAGACTTTGTTTGACCGTGTTCGCATAGCGTCGGCGTTGAAAATATGTTTGAATCAATACCATTATTGTACACCAGATCCTTATAAAACATGCTCTATACATCAGAAATCGGGAGGCTAATTTACACACCGCTCAACGCGGCAGTCTCTGGGGAACTCTCCGAAGTGAACTCTCCATTCAAACTGAAACCGGGGCCGTTGGTCGAGCTCAACACCTATAGTCAATGAGTAAAGCTTCGACAATGTCACATTCGGTTGACTCACCACTTCGTAGATTTCCTTAGTAATCCGATCATTAAGACCAGCAGCGTCCTTCTTCACTTGATCAATGGTAGCACGGAGGTTGTCCCGCAGCTGCTCCGGGGAAAACGCCAATTGCCCGATAGGAAGTCGAATCACCGCGTCACGCTCTCTGTATACTGTACCGCCGCGAAGCATCTCCACACGATTGGCCACATCCTCGACCACTGTGCCAGTTTTGACACTAGGCATCAAGCCTCTGGGACCGAGAATCCTGCCCAGCCCAGCCTTGTTCATCGCGTCCAAACTGTCAGGATGACAGATGCATCGGTCGAACTCAATCCGCCCTTCCTTGACAGCATCAAAGACCTCCTGTTCTCCCACAAGCACTGCTCCTGCTGCGCGGGCTTCCTTCTCAATTCTTGAGCCGGGGGGACATATCACGCAAATTCGGGATTCTGTCTGCACGGAATGGGGAAATCGGAGCATATTGCGGATAACAGGACCATCTCGCTTAGACTTCAATCGAATGTGAATTTCGTATTTTGAAGTTGTGGGTTCGCGGCCGACCTCAAACGCGCGAAGGTACCTGCCATTTGAGGGTTAGAAAAATCGCAGGTTTCGGGCTCTTCGTCTAATACCTCATCGCATCGCAGAGCGCAAACTGCTCCATCTGTGTCAAGTCTACCTGTTGGAACTCCCGAGGACCTTTTTTTTTCTTTGTAGTGGCCTTCTCCTTGCTCTTCTTGCCCCGTGCCTGTGGATTGCTTGAGGCTTTGCCCCGGACCTGCTGATAGCTGAAGAGAATAGGAGCCGCCATTGACCCTTGTCGGAGCGGCGGCCGACATATTGATAGCACCGACCGTGTCCCAGTGGGAATGAGCGAATTTAGTGAGGACATGTTCGATGCCCAGCGTGAGATGTGGTTGTCCTTCCCCTCGAGGGATCAACAATTATTGTTTCTGAAGCTTTGCGCTGGCTGGAGATGACAGGGAAAAACATAATTCCAGCCGTCTCTTTTTTTGACTCACCGCCCCATCAAAGCCCCTCCATCAACTGCGGAGTCAGTCCCCCAAAGAAATTGTTTGAAGAGCACATCAAGATGTCTCAATTCCAGTTGACTTTGGCTACGAAGGCCAATCAAGCGGCTCTGCTACCTATCCTTCTTGTAGCAACGTCTGTGAATGAAGCCCGGCCCAGCCCAATCATCGCCATCAATTTCGAGGATGCAGCCGCCCTCCCGCAAGGCGACAAGGCGATTGTCGAGTTTATCGGTGCCAGTGGCGTACCTGTATACGGGGTTCAAGATGCGTTCCAAGAGATACGCACGACCTTCCCTTTCCTGAACAGTAAAGAGGAGAAATTGGTAAGGTACTCGCCCGCTGATAATGTAGAGAAGCACTAACACTACGCCAGGAGAACCAATGGCTCTCTGACCTGGAGTCTTTCACCTCTCTCGATTTTAAAGCTATCGACCCGAAGCTTCAGCAGCTCAACAACCACCTGATTCTGCGGTCTTTCGTCGTCGGATACTCCCTCTCCACGGCCGACATTGCCCTCTGGGGTGCCCTCCGAGGAAACCGCATTGCTATTGGTGCCATTCGGAAAGGAGCGTTGGTCAACTTGACTCGTTGGTTCACTTTCTTGGAAGACCTTTGCCCGTGGGCTGTTGCGGCACTCGAGGCTCTAAACGCCTCGGCGAAGGAGAAGAAGGCAGCCAAGGCGAAGGAAGGTGCTAGTTACGACATCGCACTTCTGAACACCGATAAGGGAGTTGTTACTCGGTTCCCTCCCGAGCCTTCTGGGTATCTGCATATTGGCCACGCCAAGGCCGCTCTCCTCAACGATTACTTTGCCCACGAGAAGTACAAGGGAACGTTGTTGGTTCGCTTCGATGATACCAACCCTACGAACGAGAAGCAAGAGTTCCAGGATGCCATCATAGAAGATCTCGCCCTCATGGGCATTAAACCCGACAAGACCAGTTTTACCAGCGACTATTTTGACGAGCTCTACGAATACGGCCTTAAAATCATCAAAGATGGAAATGCCTACGCGGATGACACTGACAAAGAGACCATGGCTTCTCAAAGAATGAACGGAGAACCCAGCAAGCGCCGTGACGCGTCGGTGGAGGAGAACTTGGCTCGATTTGAGGAGATGAAGAAGGGTACCGAGGAGGGCTTGCGCTGGTGCATTAGGGCCAAGATGTCTGTTGATAACCCTAACAAGGCGATGCGTGACCCCGTCATCTACCGCTGCAATCCTGCGCCTCACCATCGCACTGGCAACAAGTGGAAAATGTATCCCACCTATGATTTCTGCTGCCCTATTGTCGATTCCATGGAAGGCGTGACACACGCACTCAGAACCATTGAATACCGTGACCGCAACCCTCAGTACCAGTGGTTCCTGGACACGCTTAAGCTTCGTAATGTTCAGATTTGGGATTTCGCGCGGATGAACTTTATCCGCACTCTACTCTCCAAGCGGAAGCTTACTAAATGTGTTGAGCAGGGCGTCGTCTGGGGCTGGGATGACCCGCGCTTCCCGACCATCCGCGGAATCAGACGGAGAGGCATGACCATTCCTGCTCTGCGCGAGTTCATTCTCAAGCAAGGTCCGAGCAGGAACATTGTCAACCTTGACTGGACGCTCTTCTGGGCAACCAACAAGAAGTACATCGACCCAGTTGCTCCCCGCCACACCGCTGTTCTTAAAAACGGCTTAGTTAAGGCTGCAATCAAGGGTGGGCCCACAGAGCCATACACGCTCGACAAGCCAAAGCACAACAAGAACGCCGATGTCGGTATCAAGAAGGTTACCTACAGTAGCTCAATCCTCTTCGACCAGGAGGATGCAAAGAGCTTCAAGCAGGACGAGGAAATCACGTTGATGAACTGGGGAAACGCTTTCGTCCGTAAGATTGTGACTGACGCCTCTGGCACCGTTACCGGGCTAGAGTTGGACCTTAACGAACAGGGCGACTTTAAGAAGACCGAGAAGAAGGTTACGTGGCTGTCCGCCGACCAGGAGCTCGTTGACGTGGAGTTGGTTGACTTCGACTACCTCCTCAACAAGGACTCTCTGCAGGAGGATGACCAGCTTGAGGATGTTTTGAACCCCAAGACCGAGTTCCGTGAGAGTGCCGTGGCGGACAGCAATGTTGCTGACCTAAAGGAAGGAGATATTATCCAGTTCGAGCGCAAGGGATACTACCGTCTCGACCAGCCGTCCGCGCCGGGCAAACCTGCTGTGCTGTTCAACATCCCATCGGGCAAGACCGGCAAATAGATGAGCATTGGCTTGGATTGATATATGAGATATGTCAGACATGAAGACACCTAGAATCTAGCGTGAAGAGATGTACATAGAAGCCGGAATGCTCAAGAAAGTTATTTCATCTGTCGTCCCAAAGAACCTCCGTCCGACCAGCCAATTGAACGCAGGCCCAGGCGAGCTGTCAAGCGATCTGCTCGACGGCCTTCCCATCCTCCTCGTGAGTGCATGCTGAATTCTTGGAGTCAGCAAAGTCAATTAAAAACATGAGCCACGTGGGTGTCAGGACGACGTTCCCATCCTCCTCGAGAGTGCGTGCTGAACTCTTGGAGTCAGCGAAGTCAATTTAAAAACACGAGCCACGTGGGCGTCAGGACGCTTCCCGTTTCGTGCCTTTCCCAACCAACAACCACGTTCTCAATCGACTCCATCAAGCAAGAATCAACGGCTCAATCAACATGGCACTTATAAATACCGCGAAAAGAACGAGAACCTTGGAGGCTCGCCAATTGTCGTTCGGCTGATAAATAGAAGCAAGGCGTGATGTTGTTCTTGAATTCTGTCGCTCTCTGCGCACTGGCTCTGTCCGGCATCGCATCCGCTCGGAATGTCCCGATCAAAAAGACGATAACCGGTCACATCGACCCCTCGGAGGTCTTCTCATTCGTCTACGTGCCTTTCGAAGTGGAACTCGGCACAACCTCCATCTACGTCCTGCAAAACTACTCTGCGAAGGGCAGCGGAAATGCCCTGGACCTGGGAATCTTCGACCAGCGCGGCCAAACTCTCGACGCCTACCGCGGCTGGAGTGGCGGATTCCGCAATAACTTCACCATCACTCCTTCATGGGCGACACCGGGGTACAACGCCGGTCCCGTCGAGCCCGGTACCTGGAACGTCGTTCTAGGTCCCTACACCTCGGTCCCGGAGGGAATCGACTGGCAGCTCGAGATCGAAATGGGGTTTGACCCTGTCGACTCGTACTTCGCAGTCGACTCTGCAACGATGAACTTCGACTCCCTCTGCAACGGGCGCTGTACAGAGGATGGACAGTGGCTCCGCGGCGATCTGCACATCCATACAGTCTACTCGGACGGCCGCTACACGCCCGACGAGCAGATCGAAATCGCGCTGAAGCAAGACCTCGACTTCATGTTCTTCTCCGACCACAACACTGACTCGAGCAACAACATCATGGGCTCCTTCCAGGACATCGCCCCGGACTTGCTCATCGGCCGCGGAATCGAAGTCACCACGCGGGCCGGGCACTTTCAAGCCCTCGGCCTGGACCCCGACCAGCTCGTCGAATGGCGCTACGCGGACGACGAAAGCTACACAGCAGCCGCGAAGGAAATCCATCGACGGGGCGGCTTCGTATCCATCAACCACCCCTTCGCCTCGTGTCCGGCCTGCAACTGGGTCTTCGACAACTGGGAGCACAACGACGCGATTGAAGTCTGGAACGCGGCATGGGATGCTGAGGACGAGCGTGCCGTGGAGAAATGGCAGGAGCTACTTGTGAAGGGGAAATTCACGACCGCCATTGGCGGAAGTGACTCGCATTCCCCGCCTTCGCTGAATGGGATCCCGACGACGGTCGTGCGCAGCCGTGGCAAGTCGCAGGCTGCTATTGTCGAGGGGATGAAAGCCGGCCATGCATACATCGTCCGTGGTCCCGGGATGGAGATTTCTTTCAAGGTCGTCCTCCCTTCTCTCCTGAAACTGAACACCGCCGAAATTGGCGATAAGGTCAAGGCTTCAACTATCGGTGCGACGGCTGTACTTTCGACCAAGGGGTTCGCCGGTCAAAAGGCATGCCTTGTGACGGATCGGGGGTATGTCTACAACACGACTGTGAAGGGCGATGGGACGGTCAAGCGGTTTGTGCCTATCGGCTCGAAGTTCGTCAGGGTGGAGGTGCGGAATAGTACTGATGATGCGATGTTGGGGATGACCAATCCGGTTTGGTTTGTCTGATCTCACTGGTATCTGCCTGTTGAATAACGTATAATTCACTACGATATAGACAGTAGTATGGAAATCATGCTTGTCAGCAGTGACTACGTTTCTGAGGTAGTGAAGTGTTCTCAATGCGTGCCCTATAAGTACCCCCTCCAGCCCAGTGGAGACCAAGTTCTCTATCCACCCGAACAGTCTCTATTTCCAACCACCCTGCCACGAAAGACTCCATCTTTTAATCTTTCAGAACCAGGCTAGCCGCTCGATGGGAAGCAACGTGCCGGAATGCCATGCATCAGCAGGGGGATCGAAGACCACGACCATCACATTGGATTCAGTTATCGCGTCACTCGCCTACCCATGCTCCCAGAGAAGAACCTTCCCAGGGGATTGATCGCATTTGATGAAGTGGAAAACTTCACGGGACCTGAAGTCGACTTCTTCGCTGAGCTGCGCAGCCACCTCCAACGGGATGAGGGAAGTGCCTTTTTGCGCGTGGGATGAAGAAGAGAACCTTGAAGCGGCTTCCACTCGTCGCTTTCAAGGCAGTGCGTCAGTACATTGGCAGAGTCACTGAAATTATGTCCACACATCTGGCATTCGGCAACGTCTCTTATTCCATGCTAATATGGTGGTGTCGACAGTGAATGCGCCAACTGCAAGTGATGGTGTGAGGAAGATTTGTTCCGCAGTGTCGCCCAGTCTCGCTGGTGCTTATCTAGCATGCATTTGGGCACTGCTCTTCAACCGCTTGAATACTCCTGTGGTAAAGACGATGCGCACTTCGCGAAGGGCCGAGATTTGACTAAAAATTGAACAATGGCGTCTACGGCGCTATGCAAGGCATGACGGATCCCGAATACAGGTTCGGCATTCATAGCTGGCTTTCTACGATGCCCCTCCAATTTTCTCGGAGACCCTGGCCAGAAGGTCGAGTCGGGCTGTTCACCAGAAAGTGCAAGTCCTTCTGGGCTGGCGTGTATGTGGAGGACAGGAATGATGCGATCTTGACTACTATGTGGTTGGGGCTAGAAGGAGCTGCTCTCGGGTTTGCAGTATTCCACGGGGCTGCCCCTTTTTCGTGGAGTGGTAAAATTGCGATAACTTGCCCGGCGAGCCGTGGAATGGAGGAGATGAGGCGGCTGACAGGAGATTTGGTGTTGTGCTTATAGAAGCGCTTGAGGCTGCTGATGCCGAATATCCACCTGACAGAATGTTGTCATCCTCAATGGCGGTGGGGGTTCCCCTTTGTCTTCTAGTCTTTTCGTCCTGCCGATACTCATATTCAAGCCAGAGGCAAGATCAAAGCCTGAATGGTTACGCCCAACTTCACCCAACAGAAAAGACCAGGGACTTTCTCCGTGACTTCTTCAAGGTCCTTTCTCCTGACGGACAGGAACACCTGGTGGATGACATTTCTGAGTGTGCAAACAATGAGCAGCTTCGGCAGCTGGTTCGAAGTATTAAAACTGGTTTATTGATTCCTTTCAAAGCACAGGGTGGCAAACCACGTATTAATATTACTCTGTCCCCAGTCCCTGGACAGACGCAGGCGCTTAAGAAAAGCGTAGAGGAAGTCAAGCGCCTCCATCTCCGGGGTTTGTTTCCTGGGCAGCGGCTGTCTGCAATCCCGGCAAACTATACACGTTGTGGTGCAGCGTTTGTCAGGAGAACAGAGAGAACAGGTAACCTGCTCTGCTAACTGGATATACCCTGATGGACCTACCACGACAATTGATCCCAAAGTCGAGTCAATGGAATCGCCCAACAGTAAGTCTTCCGTATCTTGGGTCGAACAAACCAATGTCTGATGACTGGATTGTATAGATATTCAATCTGCTTTGGATCAAACCTTCCACGACATGGGGAAAAATCGGAAGAATTGCCAAAAGGACGTCGCTCCAATCCCTCCAAAGCGTCCCGAACATTTCTAAGAAAGAAAACAGATCGAACTGCCGGAGGACGACACAGAGAAAGCTGTGGCCATGAAATACACCGCAAAGGGGATTGACGCGAAACTTGACGATATTTAAGGCAAACGACGGACATTGAGGAAGGAGGATGTCCGATACCCAGCGTGTTGAAGACTTGTTGATTCTTCATAGTTATTATCTGCTCCACTTTATCTTGTTCCAAGGGTTCCAAGGTTGTCATCCAAGGTTCCTTTCTTCTAGCTCCTTCGTCAATCTTCTTAGCTTCAGGAAC
This sequence comes from Aspergillus lucknowensis, assembly GCF_044049455.1. Taxonomy (NCBI): domain Eukaryota; kingdom Fungi; phylum Ascomycota; class Eurotiomycetes; order Eurotiales; family Aspergillaceae; genus Aspergillus; species Aspergillus lucknowensis. The sequence continues at coordinate 185,854 of NW_027263595.1, read as the reverse complement.
AACTTCATAGAACTTCGCCATAGTAAAGCTTTCCGAGACTCATGAATACCGGCGTGAAGAAAGGCGTCGATACTTGCCATTCAAGATAGTTGTCAGCTGGCCGCGATGAAGCGCGAAGACGAGGCGGGCTGAAAAAGCAAATGCAACGAAAGGCTTGGCCAAACGGCCAGCACAATAAATCCGATCAGCGCCCCCAGCAGCTGAGCTCGACTCGACTCCCTTTTCAACAATGTCTTTGAGATGCCCCCCACCGCTGGATCGTGGCTCCGTACGGTCGCCCTCTCGCTCTGCGCGACCCTCGTCGAGGCCAAATACCCCTTCTCGTCAGAAGGCCCCAAAGCGACGCTCCGCAATGAGACCTCCGTCTCCTTCGACCCGCTCGGCGTGGCCGCCGTGCTGGGGAACCCGCGCGCCGACGCAAGCGCGGCGAAGCTCTACGTGCAGTTTGATAAGGACACTTTCCACTGGCCGCACATGAGCATGGTCGGGGGCACGCTGCCCGCGATCCAGATGCTCGTCGAGTACGTGACCTCGGGTCTGCCCTCGCAGTCGCTCTCGGCGCCCATCAAGATGTGTGCCAAATACACCACGATGATCCCCGTGCGCTCCAACTTTGTCTTCAGGGAGCTGCCTCTGGATTTCACGAACGTCTGGATGACCCATTTGATTTCCTTCCGCTCCGGCGCCGTGAACCCGGGGAACGACTTTATGATCATCTACGTCGACTCCAACCCCAAGTCCGCGGACGACCTCAAGAAGCTGGCTGCGGCCAAGCGCGCGCGGCTGCAACTCGACCCGGGCCCGGGATGGTGGATGGCCGGCCGACTAACGCTGTACGTGCTCATCCTCGTGAACGGCGCCATGATCCTAGCCGCCATGCTCATCGGCATCCTCGCCGCCGACATCTGGGCGTTCACCCTCTTCTTCCTCTACGGCAGCCACTGGATCGCCTCGGCCCTCATCACCTTCCTCCCCATGGTCCAGGTCTCGACCCCGCGGATCGACGAGGACAAATCGCCGCGGTACGCCGCCTACGAGCGGCCCGAGGGCGGCACCGTCATCTTCAAAGGCCCCAAGGAGAACATGGAGGCCTGGGCCCGGACAACCTGGAAGTACGAGCCGACACTCCTCCGCACCCTCCTGCACTGGGCATACATGACGACGGGCGCGCTGGCCGCCTTCGCCTCGATCGCCTGCATGGTCAACATGCACGGGTACCTGCAGCTCGCGTTCCTGGCGGTCCTGGTCTACGCGACGCTCGCGGAGATCCTGGCCACCAAGATCTCGCGGTGGCTGCAGACCAAGGCGATGGGGGACGTCCCGCACGCGCTGCTGCTCAACAACGAGAAACGCACGCAGGGGATCATCTCCGCGACTATCCAGATCAGTCCGATCTGTCGGCTTGAGGGGTTCGATTGGATCGCCATGGGCCTCCTCCCGCCTTTGCCGGCGTTCACGGCGATGCAGGTCGTTCTAGGTGAGATTAACGCGTTCCAGCGGGGGCTTGAGGAGTCGGGGGCTCTTCCGCGCACCGCGGAGGAGAAGGATGCGCTAAGGGCTGAGATGGAGAAGTTCTATGAACGGTACCGGGGGAGAGCGGCCGAGGAGGCTGAACGGGGCAAGGAGACTGAGACGGCGAGGATTGGGGCGCGTCTGGCGACGGGTGGGCTGGCGGCGCGGTTGGTCGAGCAGATGCGGTATGCTGTGGAGAAGTGGATTGAGCGGGTTGAGGAGGAGAATGCCACGGTGAAGGCGAAGGCGTCGTAGAAATGCGGCCGGAAGACTGAATATGAAATAGACTACATATGGTGGAATAATAACTATATCTCTTAAGAGAGATTAAACCTTAAGTTTTAGGATGGCCAGGCTGTCCTTATCGTCTCGATGCCTACGGCTTGGTAGAACGTAATAATCAAGTCAATTCGAGATTACGAAAGGCTAATAAGGGTAATCTTCAAATCTAAAGTTCCCATATCGTTCCCGCCGAATTGTCAAAGCCATATCCCTTGGAGCTTGTAGCGCCAATATGTTGCAGTAGCGGCGGGACCACAGCCCAGCGTGTCCACTAACAGGACGAAGGCAAGCTAGAACGCCGGTCGCAGAGAGGGAGAATCTACGGAAATGGAGATGCCGTGAGATATTCACCATGTCTGGCTCTCCGCTCGTCTGAGAGAGATTTGACACGGGGCGTAACTTTTGCTGAGGTGAAGTGATCCAGCACTCCACCAAAGCTTCGGTCCAGACTCCCCAAGGGAGCTTCCGCTGTGGTTCTGCCGTGGTCCAATCAGCGTGCGGCTCTAGTCACGATGCTGTTTGCGCATTGTACAAGTTGGATCCTGGGCGACACTCGGTCCTGGAAGCCACCAACGATTGAGAGCAGTTTCCCCAATGCGGGTCTGGAATATTCTTAGACGGAGTGGGGAAGGAGACGCCAGCTTCACAGGGATTCATGCTGGGCCGCCGAATACTGTCTCTTTGCAGATCTGAGTAGCCAAATGGCTCACTTCTTTGAGCGAAGAGCCGGCCAAAGACCCTGGCCAGAGAGCTTCGGGTTCGGGGGTGCTTCTTCGGGCGCAGATCGAGGCCTCTGCCATGCTAGGGCTTCGTTGGGTGCCTCCCGACGAGTCCGAATTTGGAAGATGATGGAGATCAAATGAGGACGGAAGAATCGCAGAATACGAGGCTGGCATTCTTGGACGTTCTCGGCATCAGCTTTGGGAGTCATCACGTCACTATAAAAGACTTCCATTCCCCCCGTCACTTATTATTATGTCGGTTGAAGTCACAGTCTCCTCTCAAACTCCAGAGCATCTCTCGACTTAGACCGGTGTAATCGAGCTCAAGGAAAAAGGGGAAATGGCTCGAACCTGGAAAACCCGCCTCTTCGCAGCAACAAGCCTGGACGGCTCCATCGCCCGTAAAAACAACGATATCGCCTGGCTGACCGACCCGCCCAAGAACCAGAAGCCGCGCCATATCCCCGCCACGGTTCCCTCGGCGAAAAAGACACCCACGTTCGAGGAACACATGGCGGAGGTCGATTTCATCGTCATGGGCCGCGGGACCTTCGACGTGTGTCGCTCCTTCGAGCAGTGGCCGTATCCGCGGGAGAAGGCGTTGCTTGTGCTCAGTCGGACGCTTACTGCGGTTCCCGAGGGGAGTCCCGTTTCCGGGAGGGTTGTGGGGTCTGTTGAGGAGGTGAGACGGATTTTGGATGCGGAGGGGGCGAGGATGGTCTATGTGGATGGGGGGGAGACGGTAAGGGAGTTTTTGAGCAGGGGGTGGGTGGATGAGATGGTTCTGACACATGCGCCGGTTTTGTTGAAGGGGGATGGAGGGGGCAGGTCGTTGTTTGGGGATGGGCTGGATCTTCCAGAGGATGTGCGCTGGACGCTTCTTGGGGTGGATGTTATCGAGGATGGGATGGTCACGGCTTATTATACTCGTTCATTTTCGGAATGATCTATCAGTCCTGGCCTTTCTAGCTAGCGGCTGCATTGCGGTTTGGGATTCTCCGTCTCGCAACTGCTAGGACGTGGTCTGCGTTCCCTAGGATATGGGGATCCTCTGCGAAGCGAAGAACGACGTCAACCCACTTCTCATATGCATCGCCCGGCAAATCACCCAATTTCGAAGAGAGCCCGCCGCCCAGGAACCCCTCACATGCGACTTGTCTCTCCAGCTGTAACTCGGGAACCTTAGCAAAGAATGCATTCACCTCGCTAGGGTGCGTGTGATACGAATAAGAAAGCGTATTTCGAGTATACTTCCCCTCGGCGAGATAGCCTGCGTAGAACGAGTCGTACTCTCTCGCGAGACGCGCTGGGTCCCGCTGCGCGATATCGCGCAGATGAGCGTACCGAAGCACAAATGCGGCGAGGATGAACCCACCGGGCTTGACGGCCGCCGCACAGGCTGAGAGAACATCCAGCCGCTCACTTTCCTCGAGGAGGTGGTAGAAGGGACCCTGGCAGAGGATGAGATCGTACTTCTGTTCCTGGAAGATTACCGGGTTAGAGCGGATGTCTCGCGCGTCGGCTTGGATGATGTCGGTGAGGCTGATGCTCTCTTCTTTGGCGATTGACCGGGCGATGTCGAGCTCTGCTTCTGATATGTCTACGAGAGTGACAGAGTGGCCGAGCTTTGCTAGCTTGGTTGCTGGGTTGATTAGTCGGTTTCGCATGAGAATGCACACTAGGTGTGCTCACCATAGCGACCGGTTCCGCCACCTAGATCGAGGATTTCGAGGGGTTTGTTGCCGTCCAGGTATTGGGTGATGATTCTCCAAGAGATTGAAAATTCAAGTCGACAGGCGATGAGACGGTCGTGCTCCAGGGCAGCGTTTTCGTTGTACCATTTTGCGACTGATGCGGTCTCCGTCATCTTTCGGCGATGCTCACGGAGAGTCGATACTGATGCAAGTGAAACGAGGACTCAGACACCTTTAAATATGAAGGTGAGGAAGGCGAATTCAGCGCCCGACGCCCTGCCAGGAAATGCCTCAAAAATCGCTCATACTGGTTGTTCACCTGAAGTCGTATCGGATTCCGCGCCATTCCGGTTCCAGATGGCCTGTCTTCTCGCATTATTGAACTTCTCGGTGTGGCCTCTTGTGAGACGTCGTGTCCTTGGTCGGAATCGTTCCCGATGGCTAACGAGGCCGTCATGTAGTTACGGTAGGGTGGACGTCCTGTGCAAGTGGAAAAGCAATCCAAGCTTGACTCAGATCCCCTCTCACCCGGAATGTGTTCGTCGCTCGACTGCCAGCAGCCCGGGTCCTCATTGACGTTTAAAGCATTCAACAGACAATAGAGCCACCGGTTAAAAAGATCGGCTTCCGATCCCGAATAATGCGGGGGCCCGAAATTGGATTGACGCCTCTCCAACTCCTCATATCCCTGATTGGACACAATGCCAATATGTCGATGAACTTCCCTGCAAGGGTTGGGATACTCCGGGATTTCTCCAGAATGGCCCGAAGGTCCAAGATCAAGCTATGCCAACAACTTCAGTGATCGGCGACTAGACGCTGCTCGAGCAACTCAAGGTGCAATTCGGAGTTCCTCCCTTCCAGCTAGCGCACCCCGTGAAGTGAGTGGAGAAGGCAGGGTACAAAAGCTCAAGTTCTGCTTGCATTCCCCTGAGCTTCCTCCCGCTCTCCCTCAGCTTCGGTCTAGGTTGTCCTCTTCATCAGCACCCAAGATGGTGTGGCCACGCTCTCGAGGCTTTGCTGCCATTGCTATGGTAGCACTGGAGTTGCAACCCTTTTCAGCCCTAGCACAGAGCACCAGCGGTAAGTCAAGGGCTGGAATACCTTGAGGATTGGAGAAGCTAATTGCAGCGCAGCAATCCAAGTGGACGGGACTTCGTTCGCACTCAATGGGGACAACGTCTCATATCGCTTCCATGTCGACAACGAGACTGGCGATTTGATCACTGACCACTTCGGAGGGCTTGTCACTGAAGACCCTATTTCCGTCGAGATCGACTTTGTTCAAGGCTGGGTTACCAAGATCGGTCGTGTGAGACGCGAATTCCCTGACCTTGGCCGGGGAGACTTCCGCACACCAGCGTTCCAGATCCGACAGGCGCAGGGCTACACCGTGAGCCAGTTCCAATACCAGTCGCATGATGTGCTGGAGGGCAAGCCAGGTCTACCTGGGCTTCCCTCTACTTTTGGCGACAGTGAAGACGCCTCCACTCTTGTTGTGCATCTGTATGACAACTATAGCTCTGTCGCAGCGGACCTGTCATATTCGATCTTCCCGAAGTACGATTCCATCGTGCGGAGTGTCAACATCACCAATAAGGGCAATGGTACCATCACTCTAGAAAAGCTCGCTAGCCTGAGCGTCGACCTACCGGACGAGGACCTTGACCTCCTCGAGTTGAAGGGTGACTGGTCCCGTGAAGGCCACAGAGTCCGTCGTAAAGTGGATGTTGGAACGCAGGGGTATGTGTTATTCCTCTCTCTCTCTCTCTCTCTCTCTCTCTCTCTCTTGTGGCATTTGCAGCTGACTGGTGTGCAGTTTCCAAAGCACCGCAGGGTACTCTTCCCACCTTCACAATCCGTTCCTGGCACTCGTCTCGTCCACTGCAACCGAGTCGCAAGGAAACGCCTGGGGCTTTTCTCTGGTCTATACCGGATCGTTCGCAGTCGATGTCGAGAAGGGATCTCAGGGACTAACCCGCGCGACCATCGGACTGAATCCGCTCCAATTCTCGTGGAAACTCCGACCTGGCCAGACATTCACCAGCCCTGAGTGCGTTTCCGTTTTCTCGGAGGCTGGTGTGGGTGGCATGTCAAGACAGTTCCATCGCCTCTACCGAAAGCACCTAATGAAGAGCAAATTCGCGGAAGAGACGCGCCCTAGCCTCCTGAATAGCTGGGAGGGCCTGACATACGGTATCAACGAGTCTTCAGTCACTAGGCTTGCACAGGAGTCCGCCGACCTCGGTGCGAAACTTTTCGTGATGGACGACGGCTGGTTCGGCAACAAGCACCCTCGGACTTCGGATACCGCTGGACTTGGAGACTGGCAAGTGAACAAAGATCTCTTCCCCAACGGCCTCGAAGCCCTTGTGGACGACGTTAGAGATATGGGCCTACAATTCGGTCTCTGGTTCGAGCCGGAAATGGTCAACCCCGTCTCAGAACTGTACGAGAAACACCCCGACTGGGCCATCCACGCAGGCTCATACCCCCGGACCGAGACGCGCAACCAACTCGTCCTCAACCTAGGCCTCCCCGAAGTCCAAGAGTTTGTGATTGACTCCGTTTCAAACATCCTCAACTCCGCCCCAATCACCTATGTAAAATGGGACAACAACCGCGGTATCCACGAAACCCCCGACCCAAACCTCGACCACCGCTACATGCTCGGCGTCTACCGCGTCTTCGAAGAACTAACCTCCCGCTTCCCGGACGTCCTCTGGGAAGGCTGCGCCTCCGGCGGCGGCCGCTTCGACCCGGGAATCCTCCAGTGGTTCCCTCAGGTCTGGACGTCCGACGACACCGACGCCGTCGAGCGCATCGCCATCCAATTCGGCACGTCCCTCGTCTACCCGCCCTCCGCGATGGGCGCACACGTCTCGCACGTGCCCAACGGTGTCACGCAGCGTAGCACGTCTGTCTCTTTCCGCGCCCACGTCGCCATGATGGGCGGGTCGTTCGGTCTGGAACTCGACCCGCAGGATCTCGATGAGGACGAGAGGGCCCAGATCCCGGATTTGCTCGCTCTCGCCGAGAAGATCAACCCCATCATCGTGAGGGGCGACTTCTGGCGTCTTGCACTGCCTGAGGACACGGATTACCCGGCCGGACAGTTTATCTCGGAGGATGGGAGCCAGGTTGTCCTTTTTGCGTTCCAGACAAGGGCGACGATCAATAATGCCTGGCCGTGGTTCCGGCTTCAGGGATTGGATCCCCAGGCGAGGTATTCGGTTGGCGATACTGGGAGGACGCTTTCAGGGAAGACGTTGATGAACGCCGGGATTCAGTTGCAGTTCGAGGGGGACTACGATAGTCAGGTGATCATCCTTGAGAAGCAGTAGACGCAAGATATCTGGTACATAATTCTCCCTATGCGGTTTAATACCACTCATTGCTCCTTGAACTCTTCTTATACCAGCTTGCGAGCAAATGAAAGTGTCATCTATCTCCTGTCCTGGAAAAAGCATGTCCAGATGTTACATAATATCCAGCATCTTGCAGAGATTCGGCTCTGAATATAGCACCAACGTTCACGCGTCCAGGACTCCAGTACTTTCGGGTGTTTCGAACGTAAAGCCTGCGGTGGGTTGTGCTTCGGTGGGTAGGGGAATACATCTATGATTATCGGTGCACGACAGGAGGTTCTGGGAATGTAAATCTATATATCCAGGTACCCGAGACATATACACTACATTACAGACTATACTGATCTCCATACATCAAACCTCAACTTTCATCCCCTTATCTATCGTACCGTCACTTCGCAAATGGGATGATGCAGCCTACATCATAACGAAAACAGAAAGAATCAACGCGGCGAGCATGGGAGATCCCCAAGATAGTCCGAGAACACAAGATGCAGCCCCAGTGAAAACGGAGTTCTCCCCGTTCTGTGTACCGCTAGGGCTCACGGGCCGAGATGGGGACGGCTGAAGGTAGAACGACGACGACGACGGGTAAGGCCCACCGATCACAGGTCTACTGGCGGATGCTGTGGGAACAGGAATGACAACATACGTCGTTGTTGAGGCGGGTCCAGTGATAGTCGTGAGGTCGCCATTAGGGTTCTTACCCCCCGGGACATCTGAGGGCTGCACGGCAGTTGGCTCGTCAGTTGAGGTGGCGGGAGGCAGAGTCAGGGTTACTGTAGTTGGGGTGGCCGCGCAGACGGTGCAGACGGTGATCGTTGTTGTCCAGCTCTCGGGGATATCCGGGGTGCCGGTAGCTGTTGCTGTACTTGGGCAATAAGTTGAAGTAAGAGTCGTGGTAATCGTTGTGAAGCCTGTCGGGCAGATGCTTGTGTACGAGGTCACGATTATCGTGGTGGTCGTGGCTGGCTCCGTGGTGATTGGATTGGAGGTGACAGATCCGGTGTCAGTGGGCTTGGTTGTTGACTCGGCTGCGGGACTAGTTGTGCTAGGCCGCGCTGTAGGCTCAGTTGACTCTGCTGAACTAGTTGTAGAGTCGCTATCACCAGAACTTGTGGTCACAGTTTGCGAGGGAAGCGTCTCAGATGGGGACAATGTTGGCACTCCGGAGCCGCTCGGGGTGGGATTCTCGGGGCCTGTGCTCGGAACAGCGCTTGTGCTGGAAGACGACGGAGTCGGGATCACAGGTCTACTTGTCGACAAACTACTTATCTGGGAAGTCTCCGAAGTGCTTGGCTCTGTGGAAGTTTCTGGAGGCGCAACGGAACTGGAGGATGCGGAAACAGTCGGGGAAGGGGTGGCAGCGGAGCTGGGAGGTGTTGGGAAAACTGTAAGAGTGACAGTTGTTCGTGATGACGTTGGAGAGACCGTTCCTGAGGGGGTTTCTGAGACGCTTGGTGTGTTCGACGCCGTGTGTGTGCTAGTGGAGGCAACGGTTGAAGTACTGGACGAAGGAGACTGCGGACCGGGAGCGCTTGATGGAGAAGTGGTGCTACAATCTGAATGAGAGGTGTGCGAGGAAGTGCTAGTCTCCGATGCAGTGGGGCTGCTCGACGGGAGGGGAGTGCTTGAAGGGGTCGTGGAGCTAGATCCAGACGAAGTTGGCGTGGTAGACGGAGAAGAAGAGCTGCTCGGATAAGTAGAAGTGCTCGATACAGTGGTCCCAGAGCAAGTGGTGCTGGTTTCAATCGTAGATGGAGTGCTGGTTTGAGTTGAGCTCTCAGTCTCGGCTGAAGTTGGAGGTACCACCGGTGCACTCGATGTAGTCGGGGTACTGGACCCAGACGGAGTCACAGAGGTGCTTGTTGTAGACGCAGACGTCATAGTAGTGGAAGTAGTCTCGGAAACGACAGGGGTTGACGAAGTACTCGAAGACGGTGTCTCGGAGGGCGTAGGCGTTGTCGTCGTTGAAGTAGTGGAAGTAAAAGTACTTGCTGTCGTGGTAAGTGTTGGAGTTGGTGTCGGCGTCGGCGATGGGGTGGGAGTAGGATGATTGGGATCAAGGTCAAAGAGAATATCCCTGATCTTATCCGCATAGCTCACCCCATCAATCTGGTTGTTCTTCGATTCCGTAGCTTCCCACAGCATGATACCACCAAATGTTTCGGGATACTTGTTCATGTACTTCTTCACCAGCGGCTCGACCTCTTGAGGGGTCAGGTAGTATCCTGGTAGGGCTGCACTTTGGCTTGCAGGCAATCCAACGTACAGCTTCGCATTTGGATTGGCGCCTTCCTTAATAACCTCTACCCAGTCGTCAAAATTGAAGCCATTCTTGGTGCCTTCCACGAAGTCACGCGCGGAGCAAGGGTTGGAATTGTAGAACTGAACCCATACGAAGTCGACGAGTGAATTAGCAATAGCCACACTAAGTTGCTTATCAGGGATAGGGCATTGAGGAGCGACAGAAATGTAGAAGGTACGGTCGGGGACCTCAGTGAATCGTCTGCGGAGCCTCTTTATCATGTTGGCGTAGCCTACAAACTGTCAGGAATCAAGCCAAAAACGATAGTGCTGGGCAAAAAAAAAAATCACTCACCAAGGCTACCATTGTACTCAATGTCGAAATCAAACCCATCCACAACAGCATCACCAAAAGGGCGGGGCTTGTCATCGGCCTCCCAGTCCTCAGTTTTCGGTCCAAAGGCTCCCCAAAGGAAGTCAGCGAACTTGGTCGAAGAATCAATGGTATTAATCTTATACGTATCATGCCCGCCACCGAGAGAGAGAAAGATCTTCTTGCCCGCTGCCTGGCAAATTGGGATGTCTTCTCTCAGGTTCGGGCACTGTGAGTACAACATAGATGGAAGACCATCAACAAAATAAGTGTCGGCCCAGCATTGATTTCCAAAGTCACTTCCGGGCAATCCCGTGAAAAGGTCCTGGTCCGGGAAACGGTTAATAAATCCAATATTGATAATGTCAAACGCGGTTTCTTGACAGAACTCGGCCAGGCGGGGCTGGTTGAATCCTTGACCCTATGTTGAGGGACGGTTAGCAAATCCGGAAGCGCAGCAGACTGGGGATGAAGCACCTACGTAGTAGACGGCAACGTTAGACTTTGCCTCTGGATGGAAAGCAGAGGCCTGCGAGGCAAGCGCTGAAATGGCAGAAACGAAGGTAAGTAGCTTGGAAGCCATGGCTAGAAAGAAAGACTGCTGGTGAAGGACCAGTGGACGGTACAAGAGTCAAAGAAAGGACGCAGACGGGGGTCTGCTTGCACGGGCTCTACAGAGAAGGGTGGGCTGGCAAGAGAGACTACAAAAATAAGGGGGATAGGACAGTCATATAGGGAGACAAACCTCCCAGAGATTGCAAAACGAGAGCATCATGCCCAACGCCGATTTGCCCGAGTCATGCACCATCCAGGAGTCATGGTATCCAGGTTAACTATGCAATGTCACTTCCCTGGTAAATGAAACTGGCCTGCGGCGCAGCAGCCTAAGTTGGAGTCTACCGGGATTCGGCGTCTCCAAGAGGTTAGAATGAGCATTGATCCCTTCGACGGAAGGAACCTGGCAACCCATGTCTCCGATAGTCTCCAAAGCCGTCATGGTACACCGAAGCCAGCGTCCTTGGGTCCTCCGCTAGAGGTGGAGCAAGTCGAACGGAAAGTCACCGAACAAGACAGAGCCGCATTAGGGTAAGCTTTTAGCCTGTTGAGAAGAACTTAGAAACGTCTCTGACCAGCAGAGTGTGTAGTCGTCTACCATCTGAGGTCCAGCAAATACCACAACAATGGCTTCTAGCATCAGACTCAAGGCCGTACATGAGGTCGGTAAGTATGTTCTGGCAAAGACTCAGGCTCTGGAAGAATGAGTCGCTAAACTTCGCTTCGTTGGCGTCGAAGTGGAAAAGGAAGAAGTTCCGTGGTTCTTTTCGGAGGTTTTGCGCTCAAAGCGGGGTCCGTGCCTCAGGAACACCAATCAGTTAACGGCAACTCGAGGCGCCAAGTCGTGGGATGTGATTTCTTTCCCCCAACTGACTAGCATCGAGACGACGCTGGCCTTCGGATTGCACCCGGATCATCAGATCGCCACTCGCTGATTCGGCCATGGCACCCGGTTCTCAAACAAGCTCTCTTCCACAGACGATCCAAAAGCATCGAAGGCACCGTGCCCATAACTTGCCAGATTCAAGCCAGATTGTCCCATGTCTGAGGCGAGATTGCAGCAATTCCCAACACAATACAGGCAGGAGAACAGGCATTGGAGATGAGTCCGGCACTTCACTCGCCTCTTCGGTTGTTCTCGCCCACCAGGGTCCTGTGCTAGCGCCTGGCTTAGCCTGATAATGAAATCGGCCTTCGCAGTCAATGAATCTTATTGGGTCCTCCACGAGGAGCCCCCATTCTGTTAAATTGGCCATGAGCCTCATTGGATCTATATAGCCGCTAACGCAATCAACCAGGACCTTTGGGCCAACTCTTTGCTGTCGTGAGCGCACTGCTCGAGTTTTCTCGAGTCTCCGTCCGCTTCCCATGGAGGGGAGCAAACCAGCTTCAACTAGAAAATGGTCCGTGAGCGAAGCTTAACATGAGCAACAACTGTTAGCCTCGTGTTCGATGCCAGCGGAGAGGGAGTCCTTCGAAGGAGGGTAGTATTCTTTGATTCTTTCTCGAGTTCACTCAGTGCCCGTGGACGAGGCGCGGATGCAAAATGCATGATGAGCCGGCGCCCTCACAGTCTCCACGTGTGCTTCCCAATCCTTTAGTGTCGCGACTCCTTGGCTTAGTCGACTACCCCCTGCAGGGGACATACTCACATGTTTATTTTTTTACAAACGGAAGATAACAAGTTTTGAACCCTGCCCATCATCGGGAAGGAGCCCAAAACATGTGGTACCTGGCGCCGACTTCTGTTACGATTGGTTCTTGGGAAAAACCGAGATTGTGGGAGGCACTCATCCAGGAATATTCCCTATGAACGGGCCTTGCGATGGATGCTCGGACCCCAGCTACCGGAAATGACGGATAGAAAAGCGGAGTCAAATAGGAAAAGTAAGGAAAGAGGTATATGAGCCCATAGCCATGGCCAGCAACCGGCGAGAGGACCAAGGCCACCGCTCAGATACTTGAGAGTATGCAGAAAGATATCTGTCTCATTCGAGCAAGATTCTTCTGAGCGGGTCAGTTCGGAAATCCCGGCCAGTGGCAACCAGATGGGTGTTTTCAGCCACCCAGTGGTGCCCTTCTCTCCACCGCGCCCGTGCATTTTTCCAGACACTCTTGGTCACAACTTCATGACATTACTAAGAGAGACTACCTATGCGGAGAAAACCTCCTTCAGAAGATCACACATCAATGTGATTGACCTCTTTCCCTCCGTCAACACCCCATCCATTGCCAGAAATGGGTGTGGCATTCTCTTCATGACCTGCAAGTCGACCTCAACTCCAGCCTTCCTCAACTTCTCCCCATACTGTTCCCCCTCGCTCCGCAACACGTCCAGCTCACCGACCATTATCAGCGCGCGCGGGAGGGCAGACCAATTCCCGCTATAAAACAGGGGACTCGCCTCCGGGTGCGACCAATTTTCTTTATTCGGCAGGTAGTGATTGCGGAACCATAGCATCTTTACCGCTGGAAGAGATGGCGCGAATTCATACAGTCGGTAAGTCTCATTATTCGAGACTGTCGCCGTGTTATCCATAACGGGAACAGAAAGCAGCTGGGCACGGAACTTGACTGGTGGAGACAAGGTCAAGGCTCTGTGTGTCATGAGAGCAGCCAGGTTTCCGCCTGCCGATGACCCTCCTGTCGCTATTCTGCTAATGTCGAGGTCAAGGGCGACTACACCATCCGATATAAGCCAAAGAAGAGCCTCCCACCCGTCATGAACAGCAGCTGGCCAGGGATTCTCCGGCGCCAGACTTTTTCGTCAGCTACTCACTTCGGACATGCATAATAAAAGTTGAAAGAGAGAAAATACCGATAATCAACTGTGACAACCACACACTCTCCCCTTGCGCACAAGTTCGTGCAAACCACATTCTCCGTATCGATGTTTCCCAACACCCACCCGCCTCCATGGAAATAAAGCACGACCGGCCATCCTCCTGCCGGCCTCTCGCCAGCCGGTGTAAATGCCCGCAGTAACACCTCAGGTCCGTCAGTCGCACGTCGCTGAATCTTGATATCAGCTGTCTTGCCAACTTCGAGGAGGGGACCGGCACCAGGGATAAGAATTCCGCTTGTGCGCGACGCCTCAACAGGCTGAAGATGTGGTTGCTGCTTGTTAATTACGTTCGCATTGTAGAAGTCGACGTACTCGGGGTCGAGGAGATCTCGGACAGACTCGTGGAGGGGGTAGGGAGGAGAAGCATTGGAAACCGACATCTTTCGCGGAGTCGTCTTGAGCAAGTAGCTGCGACCTGTTGGGACGACAGGAAGAAGGACGCCAACGAGGCCCTTCAAGTTATTTCCCCTTTCATGCTGCACGAACAGGTTCGACTCGTGACTCATGCAAGGGGTCTGAACGACTCACCCCGCCTCTATCTTCCGGAGTTGGAGTAAGACGGTCCTCTCGGAGGGGCCACCTTTCCAAGTTGATCAGATTATTGGCATGTTTTACTCGTCCCATCCCCAGATATGACGAGTCACCAAAAATTGGCGAGGGGAGAAAAGATAGGAGCCATGACACCCGTGGACCTCAGTGAGGGGCTCCCGTCACAGTTTCCCAGTCCCTTGCGTGTCCCACAGCAACAATAAATACCCCTCCCCTTCGCCCAATTTTCTCCTCCATACCCCCAAAATCCTCATCTCAATCGCTAAACACCCCAAACCCCCAAATATGGCCTCCAAGACTCCAGTCCTCACAACCAAAGCCCCCAAGCCACTCCCGGGCATCTACAGCCAAGCTATCATCTGCAATGGCATGGTCTACTGTTCTGGTGCTGTTCCGATGGACCCCGAAACAGGGAAACTTATTGATGGTGATGTCAAGGCTCACACTGTGCGTATCCTCATGCAACCCAATTCCGCAGTATCTCATACAACGTCGATGGGTGCGCTAATGTATTTCCACAATCACAGGCCCAATGTATCAAGAACCTCTCTGCAGTCCTCGAAGAAGCAGGAAGCGATATTACGAAAGTCGTCAAGGTCAATGTGTTTTTGTCCAGTATGGATGATTTTGCGAGCATGAATGAGGAATACGTCAAGTACTGGGGGGATGTCAAGCCTTGCCGGACGTGAGTTCCCCCTGTTTTTACCTCGATGCTTCATTCCACACGAGGCAGTGTGGGAGCCAGGCCAAGCTAACTGTCGGAATTGATATGTAGCTGCGTTGCCGTCAAAACATTGCCGCTGAATACGGATGTTGAGATTGAGTGTGTGGCTCATCTATAGTACAGTCGCCGTCAATATACCAGTATCTAGGATCATGAATCTTCTCCCCTGTCACAGTCGGCTCTCGAAGTGTGTGGAGGATCAGCAGACCATGAGAAAGACTGCAGCGCGGGGTGAGGACGTTCGTACTGCCCGGATGCCAGGCAGGAGGGTCTAATATGCTGGGGATATTTGGCGTTAAGATCCCATGTATCCAGGGATTCACGTTTTGAGCAAAATGATATCTGGATCCACAGGTAAAATCAGTCGTAATGTAGAGGGAAACATTTTAGGACTCCTTGGGGCGCGTAGCTTAGACATGAGGGTTGACAACCCTGGACCTCGAGGTACGTCATGATGAGCCCCATCAATTCCTGTACAGGCCCCTGGCGAATTCAAGGACGAGATAAGGACTGTAATTTGATCCATTCTAGTTAAAGATGCCCCTTTGGGTCTACAATCACGTGGGCTCCCCTTTCTCCTCCTCTCTCCTCTCCTTTCCGTCTCCTTTACTCCTCTTCTCCTCCTATCTTCATCTTGATTTCCCCCTTCTGCTCCCCTTCGCTTATTTCACCGTCCTACATTCTGCCGGCTAATTAAGACCCCGGGTCCTTCATTGCTTTGAGGATGCACGTTCAAAGCTGCCCCCTGTGTTTGACTTAGAACCCACGCTGTTGTCGTACTGGCACCCGCCCTTAGGATGAATGCACGGTGACCCCCTCGTTCCGGGACGATAGAGCAATTAACTTGTTGATGGGCAGGATATCTTGAAATCCATAGCCAGCAGGGATGGCTAAATCTAGCCCTCCCTACCACACTCGCCTCTCGGCTTTCCCGTCCCGCATTCCAGAGCGATAACTGCCATGGACATCAGGCGCTTTCTGCCTAGGAGAATAGTTGCTACTCCTCCATTCCGATCCTTCTAAATCGCGTTGACGCGACTCGAGGTGTTCTTAATACGCCTTTTTCCGGCGCACCTTGCCCTTGGTTCTCGCAATGACTACATTTATCATACACCAGTGCTTGCATCCATCGAGGATAAGTGACTAGTCTGTCGAAATTGAAATTTCCATTACTCTAAACATACTCATATTCTATTCTATCGGGGTGTATAGCCTATCCGACATTAATTGACGATAACGGTGGCTATCAGCTCCGTGGTATCCAGTGCATCGCAGCTTGTTGCCACTGTTCCTCCCCTCATAGTACCCAATATCAGCATGGCTTATCGTTCAATGTCCTCTAAGAGAGGAGGCGCTTGGACGAAAGTCGTTATATTTGTGTCTCTCTACGTTCTGCTACTCCAGTCTCTCATTGAATGGGTCGTTGCGCTCTATCTTTACGCAAATAAGAATGTCGACTCCAAGATGGCACCAAGCCTCATCTTTGTCCTCATCGCAGTAAGTCGTGTTTCTGATTGGAGCTCAAGGCAAATCTAATATCCCTAGTCATTTCTTACTGTACCTCTTGTAGTTCTGCACAGCTTTCTTGCGTGGCAACACAACAGGGTTGTCGGGTATGAAAGCCAAAAAGACACGCTCCACACCGTATGCACCTATGTCTTACGCCTAACCATCACCATCAGGTTGGGAGCCAGCGTAGCGGGCTTGGTGATCGTCTCTCAGCAGGCGTTCTGTCTTCCCAACACTGCCAGCGGTAGTTTCTGGAATGTTGGGATCAGCTGTGCTCTCCATCGAGCAGTCGTCATTGTTTCAGTCTTATCTTTGTAAGTTGATGGCACTGGTGGGCACGAACTGTGCTGATTGTCATCCAGCCTCACCGTCTGTCTATACTTCTGCTCTCGGGAGCTTTGCGAGCGTCCATACGACGTCTCCCTACTTGGAGTTTACAACCATCAGCACTCAAATCGCGAAAATAGCATCCTCTCCGCATCCACTCTGAACAGTGAGAAAAATCTGAAGAATGACATTCTCTGCGTCTGTCGTCGTCCAGATATCACGTACGGCCGGACCCCGTACATGACATCAAGCGATAAAAGCGAGGCTTCCCAATTTGCGCCCAGCATTCTGCACCCTACTCCGATACGCCCAACCTCTTTCTTACATTTCGATACAGACCAGGAAGCGGAAGCCGAATACCTTTCTGGCACTACTGCCACCCCTGGCACTCAGCCCGACGCATACTTTCCAAGCGTGTCCCGCACGCCTTCCACCGCAACCCCGCAGACTACCCACCAACCTCATAGCCAAACTTTGCCTGAGCTGCCCGATGGCTCTAACGAGCAACAACAATCAACCCACAAAAGAGGCAAATCGTCTGTATCCTCGCTCTGGCGCTTCCTCCCAAAATCCCTCCCCGTCTCGCTACCATTATCAGCAGACCCCCAAATACGTGCCTTCGCCGAGGAAAACGCTCAAATCGACATTGAGAAGCAAGACGTGCGGCGAGAAGAGATCTCCACTCGCGACCAACACCCTCTGGAATCTGCAGCCAAACCACCGCAGCCGCCTCCAAAGGACCAACAACCATCCCGACCCAACCATGACTCCCAAGGACAGACATTCTCTCTACCAAGGTCAACAACCACGAACTCCGCCGACGCCCCCGAAGTCGTTACCCGAACACCGCCCAAAATTCACAGGTCAAATACCACAACCACCACTCCCCTCCCGCACCCCACCAACCCACCACCTAGCTCCTGGGCCACCCTCCTCGACCCAACGCAGCCAAGGCCCATGCGAATGAGCACCATGCGCATCCCCCGACGACAGAGCCATTTGGGGCCCCCTCATGCACCCCGCTACACACAAAGCCAAAGGTTTCCAGGAGGACGCAACCGGTATAGTCGGCACGTGCGCAGAAACGACCTGGAAAGCCCGTATCAGCAACACCCGAACTTGCGCCGCCCACGTAGCTCCACATTCGGGAATACGAGTATTGTCTCGGTTCCGGGCCATCTGGATTGTATCCGGGAAACAGGGGCGTCTCTGGATGAGTCGCCGCCGAGTGGTGATCGAGGAGATGGGGTTGCTTGAGGCTAATGTGAGGTTGATACTCTGCAGGACAGAGGCGGATCGGCATCTCTCGCGTACGCTTGACTGGAAGGGCGGATGCAGGTACAAGTAGGCGTGCGGCTTTTTATTGTGGTAGTCGGCTTGTGGGTTAGATGGCAAAAATTATAGCGCAGTAATTTACACCACGGTTCTCGAAATCCATGGTTTCTAGGCTCCTCGACCCTTAGTGTAGTCAAGGAGAGTCCTGGCAAAGAATGATCAATCAGCAATTCG
Source organism: Aspergillus lucknowensis (assembly GCF_044049455.1). NCBI lineage: Eukaryota > Fungi > Ascomycota > Eurotiomycetes > Eurotiales > Aspergillaceae > Aspergillus > Aspergillus lucknowensis. The sequence goes on along the minus strand of NW_027263595.1, from coordinate 167,638 downwards.
TTAAATTCAAGCAGCCAATGATCCCGGCGTCCCGAGAACCAGCTAGACTCCATCCATCCAGTTCCCTAACTAAGTTGTCATACGAAAAGCACAGCCGCCCCGCGCCATAACACCTTAATAAACCCAATCCAACCGAGCCCCAAAAAGAACAGTCCAGGGGTTAAAGATGAAATATCTATGTCCTCTTGATATACTTATACCGATATCCCTGCCGCCTCTTCCCACCATCTTCATCTGCATTCTCCTTATCACTCTCCGTGGTTTTATCCTTCCCCTTGATATGGGGGACCTCCTTCTCCCCCCAACTCCACAAAAGTGCCTTGCTCATCGTCTCTCGTTCCTTGAGCAGCAGCTCCACGCGCCTCTCCCACTCTCGCTCGCGTTTTTCAACGGACCTTGCGATTCGCAGGTCCATTGATGCGGCAGTTTCGTCCTTCGTCGCGATCACGGCGTGGAGGTGTTTGATCTCAGTGCGGAGTGAGGCTATCTCGCTTTCATATTCCGCTTTATCTTCGCTGTCTTGGTGTTGATTGGGGTGTTGCGAGAGCTCGGAGCGTAAATCCGCTTCGCGTTTCTCGGAAGCTTCAAGTAGAGCGCGGAGTTTACGGGTTGAATCGGCGTGGGCTGTACGGAGGCTAGAGATCGCGGTTGCGTGGGCGGTTTTGAGAGATGCGATCTGGGCCTGGTGGGTTGCTTCTAGTGTAGCGTGCGGTGTTGACGGTGGGCTGATGGGTTGGGTGTTTCGGGTTTGTAGGTTCTGTTGCTGGTTATCCTGGAGACGTTCGATGGTCTCTAGGGCTTCGGAGTGGTCGGTCTGGAGGCGGTTGAAGTTGGTTTGGGCTTGGTCGAGGGTGGATTTGAGCTCTTCGGCGCGCTTTGTGAGACGGGTGTTTTCTGCTTCGATGGATTGGATGAGGATTTGGGACTCGGCGGCCTGGTCATGGGCATGAGAAAGCTGTTGCTCCAGTATCTTATTAGCCGACGCCGTCTTGCTTGACTCGGTGCGCAATCTGGCCAGCTCTTCACGAATTCGTTCGAGTTCTTCATCCGCGTCCTTGGACTTGGAGGGTCGGCTGGTATCCGGCTGGCCTAGGTCTTTTATAAGTTCGAGGATTTCGCTGTAGGTGCCGCCTCCTGCGCTATCCGGGGGAAGGTCCGCGGCCATGGCTTTGAGGGCATTCTCTTGTGCTGTTACCTGCGACTGGGCACGAGTCAGGTCGGCCTCCAACGTACTGTTCCTTTCTTCCAATGGACGATTCTTCGTTTCGGCCAAGACCATTCGGTCCTCGAGAACTCGGTAATCGCGGTGGGCGCGTGAGAGGCTCGACTCTAGTCTATCAATCTCGGCATTCTTTTCCTTCAGTTGCAACTCCTTTGCTGCAGTTACGTTTTTCAGCTGCGCAAGCGTCTCTTCCAGAGACGCGTCGCGCTTCCTCAACTGGTCTTGTGTCAGAGACAGCTGTTGGCGTAGCATGGCAATTGTCTCTAGACGTTCAGCGTCGATGTCGGTTTTCGAATTGCGATTCTGGAGTTGATGCTGCATATCGGCAATCTGTTTCTGGAGGGTACCGAAGTCGTATGCACTGATGGAGGACCTACGCGGTGTACGACTCTGCTGAGACTCTTCAATGAGCGCCGCTTTCCTCTGTAGTTCCCCTCGCAAGTGCTTAATTTCTTCTCCAGCGGAGGCGGCTTCCAAAACGCGTTTCCGATTCTTCGCTAGCTGCTCGTCGCGGTCTTTAACGGCTTGCCTCAGTTCGGCAACTTGTCGGCGGAGATCATCATCCATAGTTTTCTCGTGTTTATTGGTTGGTGACCTGGGCTTTCGGAAAGACGGTGTTGTTGCCACGCTCGGTTCATCATCAGGATCTTCCTCAATATCTTCAAGGTGAGTTACGTCCCGGGCAGGAACAGTCGTCCGTCGCAGCAAATGCGATGGCGTAGACATGTCCACCGGTGGACCAAATTCACTGTACTCGCCAAGCTCTGGCTCATCTTCCACGGCTGGTTGTTGGCTCTGTGTGCCAGGTCGTCCCTCTGTCTGGTTACTGCGCTCGGATTGGGGTAGTTCAGACCTGCTCCCAAGTTCTGCTTGGGGTTCGTTGCGATCCTCGTCCTTGCCACCCAATTCTTGATCTATTGAATCGTCTTCCCCAAGCAAATATCGTTCGAGGTTTGCAGTGAAGTCTTCAGGGCCGCCAACAGCAGATAGCCGATCGGCCTCCTCGTCCTCTAGGTTTTCGTCCAAAGCATCATCTGGTCCGTGTCCGCTGGGAAATTGACTGAAATCGACGGTATACTGGGCGAGACGGGCGTCGAGTTCTCGAGCCGCACGATCGATCGATGCTTCGCGAGAGGACGGAGGTGAGCGAGAAGGCGACCGGGCTCTTGGACTGCTGACCGGGCTTGGAAGACGGTTAGGAGAGTCCACTGGGGGTTGCTCAGGTGGCGACGGCGAGGCGGGGGAAAAGTAGGGGGCGGCGAGAGTGGATGCGCCCACGGTGTCGTGAGATGTTGTATCGGCCATGGTGGACGGTCAGCGTATTACATGGGGACTTCGAGAGTCATTCAGATGCATTGAACAAATAATTCAAATGCAGAGAGAGATGACCTTGCAAGTCAATGCAATTGGAGTGAATCGAGTGAGGTGATGGATGGAGCTGGAGACAGACGAAGTGAAGTTGAAAGGCGACGCGTGGAGATGCCTGCGCCGTCAGGCAGCAACCGGCTGTTGACGATTTGCCAGATCAGGTTAGCTCCATCAATGCCTGAGGCCGCCCTCCCCGCAGTCTGTTGCCTGCGATGAGAGAGTAGGACAAAAAATAATAAACGAGTTGAGGACTACATATTCTAAATCATCGCTTTGGCGCATATATACCGCTCTTTTCGTTTACTTAGGGGAATGCTAGAGTGTTAGGGTTGCTGCTTGCTGCTTCCTGCTTGCTGGAGAGGGGTTCATCTTTAGCCGTCCCTCAACGCTGTGCTCGGCCCAGGCATCTCAAGGCTGTTGTCAGCTCTTCTCTTCTGGATGCAAAGGGGGCACAGCGCCAATAATATATCATTCAGGATGCCCCCGATCCCTCCCCCCTCATATCCTCATCGCATTGTGCTCTACCACCAGACGCTATGCCCCGACCGAGGCCCCTACGTGTCTCTCCTGCCCCTCCTGCAGAACAATACAGGCGTCACCCACATCATCCTTGCAGCGTTCCACCTCAATGCTCCAGATCCCGAGCACATTACCCTTAACGATGATCCGCCTCATCATTCTATGTATGACGCGCTTTGGGCCGAAGTGCCCCTGCTCCAGCAACATGGCGTCAGGGTGATGGCCATGCTGGGTGGTGCCGCGAAAGGCACCTTCTCCTGCCTCGACGGCGACCAGGCTCAATTCGAGTCGTACTACGCACCTCTCCTGGCCATGATACGTCGACACAGTCTCAACGGCGTCGATCTGGACGTCGAGGAGCAGATGTCTCTCGAGGGCATCGTGCGTCTAATCGACCGGCTCAAAGCCGATCTCGGCGAGGACTTCCTCATAACCCTCGCCCCCGTGGCAACGGCTCTTCTCGGAATGGGAAATCTTTCGGGCTTTGACTACCGCCAACTGGAGAGTCAGCGTGCCGGCCGCATCGCCTGGTACAACGCTCAGTTCTATAACGGCTGGGGTCCAGCGGACGATCCTCGCATGTACGCAGCTATGGTTGCGCAAGGCTGGTCTCCAGCGAGAGTTGTATATGGTCTTTTAACCAATCCGGGAAACGGGTCACAGGGATATGTACCCAGGGAGGTGATTGGACCTTTGCTTGCGGTTTTGATAGAACAGTTTCCGAACTTCGGCGGCGTAATGGGATGGGAGTACTTTAACTCGATGCCAGGTCAAAGAGAGAGGCCATGGGAATGGGCAGCAGAGATGTCAATGAGCATGGGCATGAAATTGCTCGTTCAGAAAGCGAGGGCTCTGCTAGTTTCCCGATCGGGGTAGCTTGAAGCTATCCCCGAATGACATCATATTCCACCTTCCTCACCTTTTCTCCCGCTCGGCTTCGGCCTCGTCCATTTCTCCCACGTTCACCCCCTCGAGCAGGAGATGTAGCACCATGTTGACCATAACGAGCTCAGTTCTTCTCCGACTAGCCTCTTTCCTCTTCCTTCGTTGGGTAATTGTCGTTTCCTCCTGTCCCGCACTCATTTACTGACGCGTCCGCCAGATTCCAGGCCATGTCTTCCCGCCCGTCATCTTCTCCTCGCTCGCCATTTATTTGACCTCCATTTACTTTTCCTCGCCCAAAAATAATGGCAGTGGCATTCTCAAATCCCTCCTCACTGGGGTCCCCAGCCGTCAATTGTGGGCGACGCGTCTGACCGTCCTGATCAACCTCCTCTGCGGCCTATTCACGGCGGACTTTCTCCTCCGCGGTTTTATCCTCTATCCCACGGCCGAATTGCGCTTCTCTCGCATTGGATATATCTCGCACACTACCGCGGATTTACTCCTCCGAGAGCCTAATCCTTTGCTGCTTCCCTTGGTTGTACGCTATAAAGAGGCACACGTTGGTGACAGTGATCCATCTTCCTGGATTCAGGCAGCCACTGTCGATGCTCTCGACGATTCAACGGACTTCACAACCACCATAACCTTTACAGATCTGAATGCTTCCTCTTCTTATCACTATGCTCTTTCCAACAATCAGACGGGGTTCTTCGTCACCAGTCCAGCTCCAAACTCCTCCGCCGCCAATCGACTCAGCTTCCTGACATCCAGCTGCATGAAACCGAATTTTCCATACGATCCCCGGCGTCATCCACTGCGTTTTCAGGGCCTTGAGACTATGGCAAGAGTTGTCTCCTCGCTCCATAGTCTTCCGTCCTTTATGCTCTTCTTGGGCGACTTCATCTACATAGATGTGCCCCAGCGCTTCGGCTCCTCTGTCGACCACTACCGCAGCGAATACCGCCGGGTCTATTCATCCCCGTCCTGGTCACCATCAGCGGCCAACATCCCATGGCTCCATACCCTCGACGACCACGAAATTGCCAACGATTGGAATCATGGCAACACAACTCCTCCCTATCCCGCCGCCATAGACCCTTACCTCCACTACCACGCCTCCGTCAACCCCCCTACTCCAGATCCGAAGGCCGAGAATACTAAAGTCTTCTACACAACCTTTACCAACGGTCCCGCCGCCTTCTTCCTCCTCGACACCCGCTCCTACCGCTCTCTGCCCGAGGAAACAATCCTCGGCAAGGCCCAACTCTCCGCACTCCTCGAATTTCTCGCCCGCCCTGAACCCGCTCATGTCCGCTGGAAAATCATCTCTTCCAGCGTTCCCTTCACCCGCAACTGGCATGCCGGGACGTCCGATACATGGGGCGGCTTCCTGGCCGAACGAGCTACCGTCTTCGCCGCCATGCGGGCCGCGCAACGCAAACTGGCGATCAGAATTGTCCTTCTCTCTGGCGATAGGCACGAGTTCGCCGCAACCCGATTCCCTCCTCTCCCTCCCTCCGAGGCACCCAATTCCTCTTCATCAGAAGACGACGTCGAAACCGACCAAGAACTCATCGAATTCTGTGCCGGGCCGCTAAGCATGTTCTACCTCCCCGTCCGTACATACTACCAATCCGGGCCCGATGACGTCCCACTCAAGTACCTCCCCGACGGCAATACGAAATTCGGCCTCGTTGAGATTGAAAACGGTGTTGTCGCTGGCGTGCCGAGTTCGGTCCTTGGCTATTCACTCTACATCGATGAGACTGTGGTGTGGAAGTACCAGTTGAGTGTGCCCCTGGGTCCGAGCCCTGGGTCGAAGGATTATGCTGTTGCTTCGTCGTCCCGGGCGCTTTTGCCACCTGGGGAGGTTTTGGTCGATAATTCTACTGAGGGGTGGGCGGATGTCGTCGGGCGATGGGTGTTAAATTGGACTGGCTTGAGGGTTGAACATCCGGCGAAGGATTGGGTGGTTTGATCCGAGGGGGGATTGAGGTTCTAATGCTGGGGATAACCTTAAAAAGTCCTTTGCTTTTATCTAGTTTGGGTTATATAGAATATTGGATACAGTTGCGTTAAAACCGAATGGGTGATTAGAATTGAGTGTATTGCAGGAAATGCAGAGAGACAAACGCCAAACTCCATCCATGCGGAAATGTACCTCTCAACCAAGTATGACATCAGAAATCCTGGTGGGGAGGAGCAAGTGACGAAAGGGAAAGAGGAAGGAAAAGAAACCCAGGGTCATCATCACCGTCCCCGGCCCCTTCCACCTCCTCCCCCCATCCCGCCCATCAATCCACCCATCTGGCTCATCATCGCCTGTAAATCCATCCCACCAAGCCCCGGTAATCCTCCTCCTCCGCCGCCGCCGCCGCCGCCGCCCTGACCTTGTAACATCTGCATCATCTTGGCCATATCGCCCATCCCAGGCATACCACCCATACCGCCGGCGCCACCCATCGACGCCATCCGCTTCTGCATGGCCGCCAGTTGCTGTTCCTTGTTGCCGCCCTTGAGCATGTTCTGCGCGCGCTGCATCTGCTTCTTCTGGCCTCCTACGCGCTTAGCCATTCCCGCCATCATGCGGTGTTGTGAAAGGAGGTCCTCAACTTCACGGACCGTTGTGCCGCTGCCGCAGGCGATGCGGACCATGCGACTGGGCTTCTCGACGAAGATCTTGCCGTCGCTGTCGAGTTCGGCGGATGTCATGCTGTCGAAAATGTAGATCATGCGGCGGAGCTTCATCGACCCGTCTTCGTCGTCGAGGCCGGCGGTCAGGTTTGAGAGGCCAGGGATCATGCCGGAGAGTTTCGAGAGAGGGCCCATTTTCATGATCGAGGTGATGTTCTCGCGGAAATCACGGAGAGTGTAGATACCTTCGGCGATGTGTTTGTAGGTTTCTTTGGCGGCGGCTGAATCTTTGGTGACGGCTTGGACGTGCTCGACAAGGCCAGCCATATCGCCCATTCCTAAGAGTTTCTGAACGAAGGCCTTTGGTTCGAAGCGTTCAAGATCCATGAGGTGTTCTCCTGTGCCGAGGAAAATGATGGGGGTGTGGGTTGCTGCGACGGCGGAAATAGCACCTCCACCTGCCGCATGGCCGTCGGTCTTCGTGATGATGATGGCTCCGAAGTCTGCCGTGGCTTTGAAGGCAGATGATTGTGCCTCTGCAGATTGACCGATCGTGCTGTCCAGCACGAGGATTGTCTGATCAGGCGTCACTGCTGTCTGGATTTGCGTCATTTCCGTGAATAGCTGCTCCTCTTGCTTGTGTCGGCCACTAGTGTCGACAATGATAATCTCAAACCGCTCCTTCTTGAACTTCGCTACACCCTCTGCGGCCACAAGCGCAGGGTCGGTCTGTGTTAGGCTTCCGTAGTATGGGATCTTGGCCTTCGTGGCGTTCTGTTTCAATTGGTCAAAGGCACCGGCACGGAATGTATCCGCGCAGACGAGGGCCGTCTTGAAGCCGCGCATCTGGTAATGCCGCGCAAGCTTGGTACAGGTGGTTGTTTTCCCCGCACCCTGCAGACCGACAAACATGATAATATTCGACCGGCCTTTCTTAGGTCGGAAAGGTTCGGCATGAGGGTTCACGAGAGAGACGAGCTCATCGAAGACGGTCTTCTGAATCAGTCGCTTCTTGTTCACAGCGGCGGGGAGTGAGGAGAAGTTGACGCTCGCTTTGATGGATTTCCGTAGTTGCTGGACGAGGCGGACGTTGACGTCGGCGGAGAGCAGAGCAGCGCAAATCTCTTTGAGCATTTCTTCGAACGCCTTTTTCCCTATGTTAGCACGTCCCGGCGGTTGCAGAACTGCAGCGGGGTGCACACCTTCTCGTCCAAATTAGGAGATCGAGTCAAATCATTGACTGCGGCGTTAATACGCCGCCCTAGATCCTGGAGGACCATGTTGCTGGAGTTGTCTGAAAGGGACTCTAATCTGATGGGCCAAGTACACTCCCGAATCCGCTGGAAGAGGAAATAGAATGTCGTTGGAGATCGAGACAAAGATGAAGGCGAAGAGGCCCGCGTTGGCCTCACAGCCAATCAGAGCCCGCGGCGGTCCTCCGCCCGCAGAGCAGAAAAAAGTCGCGGTGTCAACCCGATCAATCTCCGTAACACTCGATTGAACACATACTATCTCAGAATGCCCCTTACGACAAGTCAAAAGAAGAGGAAGGTCCTCGACGGCTTTCAGGGCAAGACCGGCCGGCCGAGCAAGAAATTCAGGAAGCAGCGCGAATACCACAGCAGCTCCGACGAGGCAGACGACACCGACGAACCGACCGACTTCAATGCAGTCAACCTTGCGGATTCCGACGAGGAGGCAGAAGAAGTGACCACGAGAAATTCAACACAGACGAAGACGAAAAAACTTGAATCTACAAAAGATGCTCCGAGCGACGACGAAGAAGAGCAATCAAGAAATAATGCCTCCTCCGATGCGGATGATGGCGACGACGGCGACGACGACGACGATGATGATGATTCAGATTCCGACGGTTCTGTACCAACGGGCTCAATAGGCCAAAGATCAGTTCCAAAGCGCAATGACCCCGCCGCCTTTTCAACTTCTATATCAAAAATTCTTGCAACGAAACTGCCAACCTCAGCCCGCGCAGACCCCGTCCTATCACGCAGTCAGATCGTCACACAAACCAGCACCCAGCTGGCGGAAGAGAAGCTCGACAACCAGGCGCGCGCGAAGCTACGCGCGGAGAAGAAAGAGGAACTTGATCGGGGGCGTGTTCGTGATGTTCTTGGTATTGAGCTTGGCCAGGCGGGTGCAGTCGCAGAGGAGGAGAAGCGCCTCCGCAAGATCGCCCAACGTGGAGTTGTAAAGCTCTTTAACGCCGTCCGAGCAGCACAAGTTCGTGGGGAGGAGGCTGCTAGGGAAGAGAGGAAGAAAGGAACTGTTGGAATGGGCGAGCGAGAAAAGACAGTCAATCAGGTTAGCAAGCAGGGGTTTTTGGAATTGATCAGTGGGAAGAAAAGGAAGCCTCTCAATATCGAGGAGGCTTAGCGCTTTTATTACGATCATTTGCACCAGACCAGGTCATATCCACGGCGTTGGGGTACTATCGGGTTAAAAGTTATGTACAGCCTTGCTTGACCACCTGCTTGTTCTTATCAGATATTGGAATAGAGATGGGAATACCCTAGGTAGATTATATTTACACCATGGTCCGAATATTGCTGTATATTCTCACTCATATCATACATACTTCTCCGGGGCTCTTCATTTATTTCTTTGATTGAAAGTCACTTGCCTGCATGTTCCGCGTCATTGAGGGAAGTCGAACCACCAGCCCATCCAGGTCTTTGTTCATCACCACCTGGCACCCCAGCCGCGATGTTTCTGTCAATCCAAATGCCAAATCCAGCATGTCATTCTCGTCGTCTGAAGGCTCCTCCATCTTATCAAACATATCCGGGTCCTCCACAATAACATGGCACGTAGAACAGGCACACGAGCCACCACAAGCACCTATGCAAATACATGGTCAGTACAAGCTGGAACAATGGAGGGAAGAGATTGCTAACCTTCCATCTCCAAGTCATTAGCCTGCGCGATATCTAGCAGGTTGTCTCCCTCCGACACTTGGAAGTCGTACTTTTCGCCGTCCTTATCAATAAACGATACATTGAGTCTGACAATTAGCGCCTTTCTGAGTGACCAACATTGAGGGGAATAAGTTGCTTGACTCACTCCTCTCCAGGCTTTGGGGGTGTGATATGGCCATGCTGCACCCGTGCTGTGGCGGAGAAGCTCCGCGGTGTCCCGACTTGCCTCCAGATCTGTTGCTTTGCTGTCCGATATGTGATCATCGGCGTCCGACTGGAGCGAGAGGCGCGGGAGAATCGCGAGGAATAGCTGAGGAACCGGGCTGGCTGCGAGCCAGAAATGCGCTCTGCGGCGACTGCATGCCGCAGAAAATTCAGACTGACGGCCTTCCAGAAAGACATTGAAGAGGGAAGAATAGAGGAAGAAACACAACGAGAGAGGTGAGCAGGGTCTTTTTGTGTCAGTGCAGATCGGGACTCGAAAAGCAAAAAATGGCAAGTCGGAGAAGGCGGCAACGTCGGACTTTTCAATCGGCTTCACGTTTTCCTCTCTTCTTCCTTCGACTATCGTGTCCCCCTCTCCAACTACCGCCATACAACTCCTATTAATAGTCTTCAACCCTCAGTATGTCCTCTTGCGACGGACCAAACCCCCTCCGTCCATACTACATCCCAACCTCGATCGGCCTCGACCAGGACGCCTCGTTCTCCTCGCCTCCCAACGCCTCCTCTGCCCAGGTCTTCGGGGGCTCTGCGCGCGACCTGCTCCCCGACCTGGACTATTCCGACTATCTTGATAGCTCACCTTCGGTTGCTGGCTGGATCCGGGATGCTTTAGACCGCGCGCTCTGGCGCTACACCAATGTCCTAACGTCACAGCCCTTCGACGTCGCAAAGACGATATTGCAAGCATATGTCGTCCCAGACGATTCTAGAGAGGGCCAATTCCCAAGGGGCGGACAGCAACGTTCTGATTGGGATAGCCGAACTGATTCTTACGATGATATGGGCTCCGATGGGGATGAAGAACATGTGGGTGCTTCCGCGACGATAAGGGGAGGTCGGCTAACCAGCGTTGTTAGGATTTGTCTTCCGATGATGAGAGCAGCTACTTCACCTCTACAGTGCCCACGGTCACATCTCCGTCTGTTCGACGGGGTAGGAAAGCCCCTCGCCATCGAATTACCGACCGCACCGGCTATATCGCGCCTTCGTCATCCAAATCCAGTTCCCGCCATGCATTGACAATCAAGAACCCCTCATCGCTAATGGAAGTGCTGTCTCAGCTCTGGAGTACAAGCGGTCCGACCTCTCCCTGGAAGACAACCAATGCGACTTTCATTTACTCATTGCTCCTTCCCACGCTGAACACATTCATCCGCAGTCTTCTGGCCGCAATTGTCGGGTTGCCGGAGGACGACGTCACCCCAGCCGTGGCGAGCGACATTCTCACGTCCACTTCTCCTGTCGCGACTTTAGTCCTCTCGTTTATCTCCACCTCGTTGTCGGCCATGCTTCTATCCCCTATTGACACCGCGCGCACATATCTCATACTCACGCCTGTTACTCACGGCCCTCGCTCTCTACTCCGAGCTATTCGCCAGCTCCCAGCGCCCAACTACACTATACCCCCGCACTTAGTCCCTATCACCGTTCTTCACTCCAGCCTACCGAACCTAATTACATCCAGCACCCCGCTATTCCTAAAATCATACCTCTCCCTTGACCCCGTCCTGCACCCATCTACCTGGAACCTATTTACCTTCATCGGATCCGGCATCGAGCTGGCCGTACGATTCCCGCTAGAGACGGTCCTTCGCCGCGCACAGATCGCCACCTTCACATCACCAAGTATACGACAAAGCTGTGCCGACCCCCTCCGCGCCACAACAGCAGATGCAGCTGCCCAAGCTGCAGAAATCGAGACAATTGTCCCAACACCGCGAACATATCGCGGCGTTATCGGGACAATGTGGAGCATCGTCTACGAGGAAGGCATCCAGCCCGCTCCGGAAGCCCAAACTGCACACGAACTCTTGGGTAAGCCCGTTTCGCACCGGAAGCGTCAGGGTCAAGGCATCCACGGCCTCTACCGGGGCTGGAGAATTGGCATGTGGGGAATTGCCGGATATTGGGGCACCAGTCTCCTCGGAAGTATTGCGGGAGGTTCAGACGACGGTTCTATGCCTAGTGGCGGTCGATTTTGACGCCCCTTGGTTCATCTTTTGGCTGACCTCTTTCGCCATATGCCCTTCTTCCTTCTCCCTACACCTCTCCTTCCTTCCTTAATTGTAATACCACTAACGCTGTGATGGAATATACCCACTATATCCAGCCCTGCATACAGGGTTTCTCTGTCGGGGAGTATAGGCGTTCCCTTTCATTGTCCTGCTGGCATACCCCTCTGTCACGATCTTTGTACGCATACTTTGGCCAGATTTTGTACATCTCTACTCCCGACCGAGTTTAATTACAAGTCATCAGCACTCTGCTTTAATGGATCAGCAATGCTTCGGAAGAAAGGCCAATTTATCACGGTTTACGCAGAAAACTGTTTACGCTTCGTTTCATTGTCTTTTCGTCTAAGAATCTGCGATACGCGAGAAGGAATCATAGTAGAGCGAAACCGTATTAAACAACATAGTTTCTGTTCCCCAGATTCATCTATAAGTATCCACAAGGCCATAAGTCCTCGGATGTACCCAACGTAGAAGATACTAGTAGTAAGATCAGGACCAAGACCAATGAGTGACATCAAGATCAAAATAGAAACAGAAAGCTCCCAGAACCCAGAACGCCGTCATACACCCGTCTAATCATAGCAATATGTGTCGCGTAACAAACAAACCCCCGGTCCATCCCATGCCTGTACGAACCCCCCTTAATAGTTCATTTTGTTTGTTCCACACCCTTTCCTGTCACAGTTGATGGTGATTTCTTTTGAACTGGAAATTCCCGCCTAGTCCATTATGTGGCGATTTTTGTATAGTACAAACTCAGACGTGAGTGGGTCAGGTTTGGGTATCATGAATAAAAAAGAGAAAAGATGATGACGAAGGCAATGAAGCTGTGGCGGGTGAAGGAGATCGCTAATTGTCCGCGAACCGTCGGTCAAAGTAGCGGAGAACGCCCATGACGCTCGCGGCCTCAACTTCCATTGCGGCGCGGGAGGCGGCAGGGTTGCTGACGTCTTTGGGATTGGGAAGGGTGTGGAGCTTCGGCAACCAGGTGGAGAGTTCGTCACTGGCACGAGAGAAGTTCGGGTGCCGAGAAAGGGTCGTGAAGGCATCGGCGCAGGAGAGTGTAAGTGGTGAGGGAGTTGTGGCAGGTTCTGCATATGTTACACCCCGACGCGACGCGGGGGCGCGAGTCTGGCAGCATCCCCCATCGGAACCTTTTCCACCGCAGCATCCAGTTGGGGTGCCGCTGGCAGACCGGGAGGCTGCAAGAGTCTTGCAGAACAGGGTTCGGCGAGGATCCGAGAGGCATTGAGCGCATGTTCCCGGCCCATTTGCACAAGGATTGGTTGCTTGAGTGATGGACGGTAGGGTCACTTCAGAGCGCGCGTCGCTCTCAGAAGGAGGGGGTGTGAACTGCGAGATGTTTTGAATTGGTGCTAGCCGATTGTTTTCGGATGTGGCTCCCCGTCGACGTTGATCCTCTTGTGCTGCCATTTCCGCGCAGATGCAGGGAGTTCCATCCTGACAGAACCCACAGGGATCAACAGGCGGGGAGGATACATGGTCAGTGGTGTCTTCGTGGCGAGGAGCAGCAAAACGGGAAGTGAAGTCGATCTCCATCTCCTCTGGCTCCGGCTTTATCTTTGGCTCAGAGTCCTGCGCCATACTGCTTGGCCGAATCGGGTCCTTCATCTCGATGCCTGGCATTGCAAAAGCATCCTCGATGCACTGACAATGTGTCGTAGAACAGCTGCTACAACCCAACGGGACCCCCTCCTGTTCGGGTTGGCTACTTCCTGATAGATTTCTTTCATGGCCTCCGCGCGAACCGCTCGCCTCTGGAGGCGGCACAGGCACTCTCTCTGCAGTAGAAATATTCTTGTCCGGCAAAGAGGAGCGAAACTCCTTCACCAGTGTTTCTCTCGCAGCGCGCTCGACAGAGACCTGCTTCTCCAAGGCATGGCACCGGTCACGCCACCACGACATTTCATTCCGGCATTGCTCAACCTCCCTCGAGAGGTTTGCGATCTGTTCTTTGAACGTAGCGACGTGGACTTCGTGATCATCCTCAATGCACTTAATCTGGTCCTCGAGTTCGTTTACGCGGGCCGCTCGGCGTTCTCGAAATGCTCTCTGGGCAGCGCGATTCTGGGCCTTGCGTTTCGTAGGAGGCGTGTCTGTGGCTGGTTTGCGACCGGGTTTAGGGCGTGGGGGAACCACCCATTCTTTGGACGTGACGGATCCGGGTGTGCCCGGTCCGGGTGACGGTGACACTGTGGGCTTGGCGACCAACGCGGGGGCCAAGGGAGCAGCTGAAGTCGGAACGATAGCGAGCGCTGGCTGAGCAGCCATTATGTTGGGGAGTACCCTTTTCACTCAGAAAAGCCTGAGGAAAAATTAGCTGAGAAATAATTGGGTCATAATGGGGGAGGACGAACGGCAGGCTGTGGTGTTGCAGGAATTACCACTTCGGCCGGAAGAGCGGAAGTGCGTCGTTCGGCAGAAGGAAGCAAAAGAGAAGGAAAGAGGAGTATTAGATAGGATTATGCCGTGTAGAAAGGCTCTGTCATCAATAAAATGAGTGAATCATTGAGGTGGGAGAAGAAGGCGAAGAGGAGAGGATGGTCGAGGAAAGAGAAGAGAGGTGGAGGTTTGGTTTTCTGAAGAGGGACACTTGACTTCGGGAGGGGAGAAAAGTCGATCGGATCAGATTAGATTATCGCTCCATCCGACCTCGGAGCGAGTCGTTGACTCGACCGGTGGGACATGAAAGCAGAATACACGCAATCCATTCGCTTGAATAGGGCTAGCCGCGTCCAAGGCGAGCTTCCCTCTTTCTATCTGGTTGCAGCTTTGGAGGCGCCCTCAATTTCCATGTTTCGGGCTGAGTGTCATCAACGATCTCAGCATCCACGCATCTCTTTCTAACTGAGTTAACCGAGGAGAAGATAAGCAGAAAGCTTAAGCAAATCAATTTGGTATCACATGAAGATGAGCTTTGAGGGGTTCAAAATCCCTTCTGCCAACGCCATTTTTCGGGACCGGGCTTCCCTCGTCGTCTGATCTTATCTGATCCCGCTTTTCCCCTTTTGGGCATCCCGAGCAATGGTAACGGGGAGGGGACTCCTAGAGAGGACACGATGGAAATTCCTTTTCTTTTAGTAATAACTCAGTAATCCAGGCTTTTCGTCTCCCTTGTCGTAGCCTGAGCCCAAACGTTGTGGTTCAACGCTACTGTGTCGGCCACCGATAAACGGAAGAATCGACTCGGAACCATGTCGCCGAAGTCGAGGGTTGGGTGCTTGCGTCACTTTATACCGTTGACGGGATTTAGTGAGTCCACCGCTCATTGACTCTTCGAGTCGTTTGTACAGGTCTTCCTGTCGGATATATAAACACAACGTACTCGTTCCGGTCGTGTCGCACAGAGGTGAATTATGGTAGGATCGCGGGATTTCTCTACGGCCACCGTCAAGAGGGAGAGCATTACCCACTCGTGATAGGCATTTCAAAAAAGTCCTGACCAATTACTCTCAATAGGATGACCGTCCCTGCATAATCTGTGTTCTGACAACGCTGCAAGGTCCATAAGTCTCGGTTTCGAACAAAATTTCTGCTTATCATGGATTCCTCTATTTATCAAGGAATTTCATTGCAATATGTATATCCAACTGTTCACCTAGACTACGTGCTTCGTTAGAACAGAAACCCACGCCTCGAGATGTGGGGTGTCTTATTTATCCCCTTGCTCCCTCTCCCTTACAGTCGACTCTCAAAACAAGGGAACTCATCAATAGCATCCCAGATTTTCTCATTGGCTTCATTCTTTGAATTGTACATTGGAAATCTTGAATTCTTCAAGCCGCGTGGCTAGCATGAAGCATTTTCATCGCTTTCTTCGTCACAACCATGCCAGAGAGGGACCAAAACAACAATCTTCAGCCCACGGTCAGGGTCAGTATTCTCATAAGTTATTATCATTCTCAGCAGAGACATTCTCCCTAAAATATGTATGGCCAATATTTCGTCAACGTATCTAATTTCCGGCCATTCTTGCCAGAGTCATGAGGGACTCGCCTTCCTGGGCTCACGCGTTTATCCTTGGCGATGGTCAAGATAATTCTATCAATTTTATCCGTTCGGCTTCTCTATTTTATTGAACAATCTTCTGGAAGATGCTCATCCTTTGTCTTTGTCTACTGTTTCTAGTCCTGCCAGAGGTATATTCTCAACCACCACCAAATGTGTCGCAAACTCTGGTTCCACGCGCGGAGCCACTGAGTGTCTTCGCTCATTTTATAGTAAGAATCCAAGATACAAAATTCACTTGTTTGCGCGAGAAACTAATATACCCAGGTTGGAATCGCAGGACATATGTCGCGAGCTGAGTGGGAGCGCGACATCACCGAAGCACAGAAGGCTCATATCGATGGATTTGCCCTGAACATCGCGCCCCAAGACGACTATACCGATCGCGTCCTGCATACTGCGTACGAAGCAGCTGAGAAAATCGGAAACTTTTCGCTGTTCATCTCGTTCGATTACGAATCTGGAGGACCGTGGCCGCCAGACCGAGTCATCAGCACGATCAATACCTTCAAGAACAGAGAGGCCCAGTACCTCTACAATGGAAAACCGTTGGTATCCACCTTTGAAGGTGTTGAAAGCTCTGGCGACTGGCTGTATATAAAGAGTGCCACAGGTTGTATGTTCATACCGGACTGGACGAGTCTCGCGCCGTCGGGTCTACACACCGTTTATGACACCATTGACGGTGCTTTTAGCTGGGATGCTTGGCCGGTTGGGGCACGGGAGAAGAACACCTCGAGCGATGAGGCGTGGATTGAGGCACTTGCCGGCAAGCCATATATGATGGGTGTTTCTCCATGGTTTTACACGAATTTGCCTCAGTGGAAGAAGAATTGGCTTTGGCGTGGAGACGACCTGTGGCATTATCGCTGGCAACAGGTAATTGACCTGCAGCCGGCCCTAGTTCAGGTATGTCTGATCGCTGCCGGAGGAGCAGCTTCTGATAAAATTTGCAGATTCTCAGCTGGAATGACTACGGGGAGACGCACTATATCGGCCCAATCCATGAACAGGGAATCCCAGACGGAGCGTCGCGGTATGTGGAGGGATACCCCCATGACGCGTGGCGCACATTTCTTCCCTATTACATCGATGCCTATCGCCGACGAAACGCGATGAATCGAGAGGGGTTGTCTCATCCAAGCATGGCGACCTCGTATGCGCCAAAACGTCCCCTGTTGTACGAAGACAAGATTGTGTACTGGTACCGACTCAATCCCAGTAACTCTGGAAGCCCCGATGGAACAACAGGAAACAATCCAAATATGGGCCAGCC
Organism: Aspergillus lucknowensis; assembly: GCF_044049455.1. Classification (NCBI taxonomy): domain Eukaryota; kingdom Fungi; phylum Ascomycota; class Eurotiomycetes; order Eurotiales; family Aspergillaceae; genus Aspergillus; species Aspergillus lucknowensis. Next base: position 150,529 of record NW_027263595.1, on the reverse strand, counting down.
GGAGCTCAAACCTGGAGAAGTCTCGCAAGATCGAGTGTTTGTCAGTGTGCTTGTGATGGAACCAAGCCATGTGCATGTTCGAATCGGGAATGCAGCGCCTATAATCCTCCTGGCGAAGGGGGTCGGACTGAATCACTACTCGGTGCCCTTCAATGGACAGTTGGGAGCAGTGAGATTTGCAATTGTGCGAGAAGGGAGGGAAATTGAGACGGCGATTGGGCCTGCAATAACGGAGAATTGTACAGAAGGCATTGTGAATTGGAATGCATTTGTTGGATCAAGTGAGACAACTTAGATCTTGAGAGAAGCAAATGCAACCTTGGAAATTGGCAATTTTGGCTGGAGTTGTCGCAACGCCAGCCACCTGGACGCACTGGAGTTGATAAGCGCCGCCAGGGTTTCTCCGCATGACTCCAGGTCCGCCTTTGTCTCATCTCCAACTTCCCCTCTCCTTCATTCTTAAGTCTGTCCTTCGCTTCAAATTTCACGCCTGCCTGTATATAGCTACTTTGGCTCGCATTCCCGTCGCACAATGACCAAGAAGAGTGTTGTGGACAGCCAGTCCAGCCTGGCTTATCGCCCGTATGGGCAGCTGCCTGAGACCCTCCACCTCCACTACCAGCCTCCGACTTCGATTCCAATTCCTTCCACGCCTCCTGCCCCCAAGCCGAGAGCAGCGTCTATCAATCCTGAGGACTATTCGCAGGCGTACTGCGATTTTATGACCAACCACCCCACCATATTCCATGCTGTCGACGGTTTCGCCAAGCAACTCGAGGGCGAGGGATACGAGTACTTGTCTGAGAGGGAACTATGGGCTTCGAGGCTGAGGCGTGGAGGCAAATACTACACCACGCGGAATGGAAGTGCCCTTATCGCGTTTTCCGTCGGTCACGAGTACAAAAGTGGGAACGGTATCGCCATCATCGCCGGCCACATTGACGCCCTCACCGCTAAACTGAAGCCCGTCTCCAAACTCCCTACCAAGTCCGGTTACGCGCAGCTGGCGGTTGCTCCCTATGCCGGCGCTCTGAATAAGACATGGTGGGACCGTGATCTGTCCATCGGTGGACGGGTTCTCGTCCGCAACGCCAGCTCAGGCCAAGTCGAGTCCAAGTTAGTCAAACTTGACTGGCCGATTGCCCGTATTCCTACGCTGGCCGAGCATTTCGGCGCGCCCGCCCAGGGCCCCTTCAACAAGGAGACTCAGATGGTTCCTATCATTGGGGTTGACAACTCGGATCTCTTCGGGTCTGCGGACAACCCCGCCAACGCAGCCGAGGATGGCATCGAAGCAGGCACCTTCGCCGCCAACCAACCCGCTCGACTCGTCAAGGTGATCTCCAAAGAGTTGGACATCACGGACTACAGCAGTATCCTCAACTGGGAGCTCGAGCTCTACGACAGCCAGCCCGCCCGCCTCGGCGGTGTGGACAAGGACCTCATCTTTGCTGGTCGCATCGATGACAAACTCTGCTGCTACGCGGCCCAGGAAGCCCTCATTGCCTCGTCGGACGACACTTCTCCCTCATCCATAAAGCTGGTCGGGTACTTCGATGACGAAGAAATCGGCAGTCTTCTCCGCCAAGGTGCCCGCTCCAATTTCATGTCCAGCGTTATCGAACGCATTGCTCAGTCCTTTGCGTCAAACTACGGGCCCGACCTCCTCGCCCAAACCGTCGCAAACAGCTTCCTTATCTCCTCGGACGTCATCCACGCCGTCAACCCTAATTTCCTGAATGTGGCCCTAGAGAACCACTCCCCCCGCCTCAACGTCGGCGTTACGGTCTCTGCCGACTCAAACGGCCATATGACTACCGACAGTGTCAGTACCGGGTTCATCCAGCGTGTTGCGGACCGCGTCGGCTCGAAGCTGCAGGTCTTCCAGATCCGGAACGACTCGCGCAGTGGCGGGACGATCGGGCCGATGACAAGTGCCCGGATCGGGCTAAGATCTATTGATGTTGGTATTCCGCAATTGAGTATGCACAGTATTCGGGCGACGACAGGGCGTCTGGATCCCGGTCTCGGTGTTAAGTTGTTCAAGGGGTTCTTTGATTACTTTGAGGAAGTGGATAAGGAGTTTGCCGATTTTTAGACTCTGCAAACCGCATTGGTCTGGCTTCGCTTTGAATGTTTGAGTAGACTAAGACACGAGTCTTGCACAGGTTCATATGAATGAACGTTGCTTGTACCTACCGAATAGAAATACACAATGGACATGCATATCAACATCTTGCCCCCATGAATAGCGTTTCACCTATTTAATCCATCTCCCAATGCTCCATAGACTTGGTATTGGATACGCCTGATTAATCGAATTTCGGATATAGTGCTGAGAAGGAAAACAAATATAGACATGAAGGAATCCTAATCGACAGAAGCAAAAGGGAATATAAAGGATTGAGACAGAAACCCCAAACTTCCATACCTCCTACCAACGTGGTAGGAAGAGATCCCCCTCTAGCCGCCTGCGAATATCACCCGCCATCGTAAACGAAAGTAAAAAGGCTAGAAGGAGAAGAAGTAAAAACTTTACTTCCCTTCGCCGCAATCCTCACCCTTTAGGCTGGGGTCTGCGGCCTTCGAAGAAGAAGAGGAAGATGAATCCTCCTCGACCTCGGTCTGAACAACAACAGCATCCTTCCCCTCCCTCAAATCCTCCTCAACGACTTGAATATCTTCGTCGTTACCTCCCTCCAAAGCCCTCGTCCTAGCCTCCGCAATGGGATTCTTAGGTACCCGCTCCTCTTCCTCGGCGTCGCCCACGTAAACCCTCGCCTGTGTCCCGGAAACACCATACGAACTCCTCATCGCCGCCCACCTCTCCGCATCGCCCTCGCAACTCCCATACTCCAAGTCATCGATATGTGTCGTTATCGTCGTGGAGACACCCATGCCGCCCATTGCAGCAATACCCCAGTATGCCGGTGGGCTGATATCATGGACATGGCTCTGGCCTTGGTTGCGGGAAGAGCCGGGCTTGGATTTGGCGTTGTGGTGCTGGTGGTGGTGCCGGCTGGCTGTGAGCGAGGAGAGAAGTTGTGGGATTATGCGGGAGACGAGGGGGCGGAGGGTGGGGAGGCAGGCGCAGATTATGCCGACGTTGCATTCTATGGAGGACCAGGCAGCTGCGCCGACGTTGTCGTCTTTTTGCGTTCCAGTGTGTTGTTAGTCGGCGCCATCTTCAATTTTCCATTTTTGAATATGTAAGGGTCAGGTCAGGAGGAGAGGGACGTACAAGTTGGATCTGAAGACTCGGAGATCTTTTTCAGCGAGACAAGGCGGCAGATGCTGGTTACGCAGACACTAGAATGGTGCTAGATTAGCCGGTTTGCTGGGGTCAGGGTGAGGAGGAGAAGAGACGGTTATGACATACAATCCGCCGAGAGCAAAGATCGATATGAGAGCGATCCTTTGCTTCCTTGGCAGCTCGAGGGTAGCGAGGGCTGGAATGGGGATAATCAAGATAGCGAGGTCCGTAGCGATATGCATGGACGCGTTGGAAAACCATAGTCCTTTCGAGCTGAGACAAGATCCGGGAATCGAATGGTCCCAAAACCGAGCCACGGGAATGCAGTTCAGAAAGGCGCTCAGCACAGCCCAGGACCCGTAAGTCGCGAGTATTCCTATCATGATCCAGCAAGTATTGCGCATGCCTCGGGATGGAAAGACGCGGAAGTATTGCATGAGGATGGAAGCCTTTGCACAGAGCAAGGCGGCGTTATAGAAAGGGATTGTAATCCAGAATGCCTATGTCGTGTATTAGAAGTAATGGACAAGCGCATGTAGGGTGATGAGCGTTACCTTCATCTGCTTTAAGAGTATTGGCTTGGGGATGTCGTCGAAGTGCATCCCCATGCCGTTGAGCGCTTCGACTATAAAGAATGACATGAACACAAATGAAAATATCTGCATTTATAGTCAATAACCTGGACACGGTGATTCCCTTGTGGTTGTATACCAGAGCAATCACTACCATCCAGTCGTTCGCCTCGATTCGCTTGATCAGCTTCGTTCGAGTATATACTCGAGCTAGAACAAAAATAGTCGCGAGGCTTGTGAAAACAATGCTAACCACCAAGCTCTGAATCCCACGGGGAGAAAGATAGGACGCCTTCTCCTCTGTGCGAGGATAGAGCCGATCAATGTGAAGCGTTGTCATAGCTGCATCCGAGATCCAACGAGCAATCGAGCCTCCGAATCAATAGAAGTGAGCCTTCGAGTAGGTCGTAAATTCGTCGGTGGGAAACTTGATGATCTAAACCAGCATATTAAATGCGTCTGCGAGAGTTACAGTAAAGGAATGGCGAGTCAGAGTACAGAGACGCATCCGAGACAGCTGACAGGAAACGAACGGCGAGCCTGGGTGCAGCTGGGTGGATGGCGCATAACAGTCCCCTGCAGAAGAGATCTAGATATAGTTCAGTCGGCGAACAGGCCACCAGGGTGGCAGAGGAGTGGGTCCATGCGCTATGATACTCCAGTCAAGCTAGACGATGCGAGATGGATGTGAACGAGAGGACTACATCGCCGTTGCATGCAAGGGAAAAGTGATAAGCATATGATATAAAGGGACCACAGCGAGTTACCAACCAACATCGGCCCGAGATTGGCCAAGCATGGTAATACCGCAGTTCAGAGTTTGGCATGGCTGCCCCGGTGAGGTAGATGACTTTCCGGAAGCAGAGCTCTAGTGCGAAATTTCGAGATGGGCAAAGTCCAGAAGCCAGCGTTAGCCTGCTGCCACTGCCAGAGAAACAGCCTCGCCAGTGGGCAGAAGAGTAGTGGGGAAATAGAGGCCCAGGATCAGCGAGATATCAAAACCTTATTGTATGCACGGACAGAGACCGAGATGTGAAGTACGTGTGGTTTGAGCGTCCCATCCAGACTGCATGCATCCATCGTAAACCCCATCCGCTGCTCGGGTTGATGTCCTGAAGAAATCTTGCAGGGATCCGCAGACTACGTTTCTTTCTCACTCTGTCGTTCCTGAAACCTCCGTTGGCGAGGCATGAAACAGGAAAGCGACTGGCAGCGGGTTTGGCCGGCCGAGTTGATGTCTTGAATCTGTTGGGCAGGAAACCGGAAAAGCCCAGGGAACAGAGTAGCCCATTATGGAAATCCAGCGTAAGGGAGGCAGTCTATCTCGTCCCTTTTGACTCGACTCCGCAGAAGACGCGATAAAATCGAGACTCCGCGTCATGTCAAGGCCGGCAAGATCTGTTCGAAGATCGGACCTGTCACTTTGTCCTTCCTGCCCTCAGGATTCGTTAACAAGCACAGAGCCCGGAGCCACCATAGCTAACGGGCATGTAGGGCCAATAAGGACCTTTCAGTCATCGAGTCATGTTTCTTCCAATGTTGATTCAGCAATTATTTGCTCAGCGGCGGATTTTGACTCGCCGTTGGAAGAAAAGAGTGGATATGTCATATCACATCCCCTCGTACAAGCCTATGGGGAGAAATGAAAGACCCCAGGGGGGAACCGTCTAATAATTGAGAGCACGGTCTCATGCGATCCATTATTGACTGTTAAAAATTCTTCGAGGTACATGGCATGACGTCCGCTTCCCTTCTTGTCCTTGTGAGAGATATCAAAGATACTTGCTTGGGGAGATAGTCGAGATAGTTCGGGCAAATATATAGGCTGATCGTTTCCTACGCTGAGCGATGGACTGGGGGTATTTGGGCGAGTTCTGGCACTTCTGACTCGAGTCCCGCACCTTGTGTTCACTCCGCCCTGGGACATATCATCGCAAACGGTTAGACACGTCTGGTTAGTGACCAAGTGAGAAACTATGCTGCTATACCCATGAATCACATCAACTTTGGACGACAGCTGTCGGCCCATTAGCGAGAGCATGACTCGGTGGAGGAGGAAATCTTGGGTCGGATGGACCAAGGGGCAGGAGGTCAAGATCTGAGTTTGCATCTGTCGCGGAAAAGTAACGCCGTCGCTGGAGGTGTCATTGGAAGAGAGTTTGGCAAGCATAAATTTGACGACAACACCGCCTCCGTGAAAGCAGGACGAGCCCCTTTGGCACATCAAGAGAAAAATAAAAACAGCGGCGCTTCATCGGCACCTCTGAGGAGAGACGGTGCCGATAAGATAAGGATAACGCACAGACCAACTAAAAAATCAAGCGGATCCCCAAGCGCACCACAAGCAGCGAAATCTCACCACTGCGCCGCACGTTATTTGCTGCAGAATCTACACTTATTACCCCAGGGATCCAGGCAATTTAACTGTCCATCGTCTTGCCCAATATGGCAGACCCTACCACCACGAAACCCGTCCACACGATAGTCCTCGACGCGGGTCCGATCCTGAAGAACAACCCCCCGCTTTCTACTCTCCTGGCGCAATGCGAAGAACTTGTTATCACACCCTCGGTGCTTGGTGAGATCCGGGATCCCGATGCGCGCCAACGAGTCCAAACTCTCTACCTCCCGTTTCTGAAGCAGCGAACCCCGTCCCCAAAAAGCGTTAGTGTGTTGAGCGAGTTTGCAAGAAAGACCGGCGACAGGGCAGTGCTGAGTAGGACTGATCTTGAGGTCTTGGCTATTGCGTACGAGATTGAATGTGAGAGGAATGGTGGAGATTGGAGGTTGCGAAGCGTCCCCGGGCAGAAGCAGGTGAATGGTAAGCCTCCTGTGAAGGTGGCGGAGGAGAGGGTGGGAGAGGAGGCTCGGGAGGCCGCAAACGCCGATGAAAACACGACATTAGAGGATATCTCTGAGGGGTTGAAATCTACAACGCTTGAAACCGGAGAGCAGGAGCAAAATAACGAAGGTTCCGCAGAGGCGGATGTTGAGGGAGTGGAAAATGGCGAGGCGGATTTGCCCACTTCCGAGGATCCCCAGGACAAAACCGAAGCTGACGGTAAGGAAGACGGAGCTGCCTCTGAATCAGACGGTGAGGAGTGGATTACACCATCAAACCTGAAGAAGCGTCAGGCTCGCGACGAAGCCGGTTCGGCAACCGCTACGCCGGAACCCAAAGTGATGCAAGTCGCTACGATGACGACTGATTTTGCGGTTAGTACGCCCTTATCACCATGTTTATCTCGATAACTGACGATTAGGGGGTAGTGTCAAAACGTCTTACTCCAAATGAACCTCAACCTCCTCTCTACAACTACTCTACAAAGAATCAAGCATCTGAAGTCATTCGTGAAGCGGTGCCATGCCTGCTTCTCGACTACCAAAGACATGAACAAGCAGTTCTGCCCGCGATGTGGTGGAGATACACTCACTCGTGTATCATGCACAACCGACGCCAATGGGCAGTTCAAGATGCACTTGAAAAAGAACATGCAGTGGAATAACCGAGGAAACCGATATAGTGTCCCCAAACCTGTTCACGGCAGTGCCAACGGGAAGTGGCAGGGCGGTGGAGGCAAAGGAGGCTGGGGAACTCAGCTGATCCTTACTGAAGACCAAAAGGAGTATACTAGAGCTACAGCTGAGCAGAACCGAAGGCTCCGGAAGGAACGCGACTTGATGGATGAGGATTACCTTCCTGGTATTCTGACCGGAGAGAGGAGTAAGCAGACTGGACGTCCGAGGGTTGGTGCTGGAAGGCATGTGAACTCGAGAAAGCGATGAGTGTTTCGTTCGCCTTTGCATGACATGGGATTGGAGTTTCTGGTGCACAAAAGTCAAGATGGGTTTTCAGCCCCCGTTATGGATTTACGACATGGTTAGATGATAATGTTTGGTAGATGTAGGCATGAGGAAACGAACAATTAGAGCCCTTTCCAAGGGGTGCATTATTCGTATACCGCGCAGGTGCCGCTGCCTCCGGCAGATATTACCTTCAATCAGATCATTGATATTGGACAAAACAGGGCCGAATCCTCTTGTTGTCTGAATCCTTGTAACACCATTCGCCAGCAAATGAATCCATATCATCTTTTAATATTACTTGGACAATTCTCTCTCATTTTGCACTTATAATTGAGCGGCTTCCTTGTCTGGAATATTAGAGGTTAGAGCTTGTTCGAGTCACGCCAGGTATATCATGCACCATACCATGCTGCTGGGTGAGCAGGAGACCGTATCTCTTTTTCAGTGTAACACGATGCCTATATATCAGACGCCGTCATTAGCACCATGCGTAAGACAGGGGCCGTCTCATCGTCTTCATCCGCGGGGATAGATCCTACCGAGAGTACTTGTCATCGGGAGAAAAGCGAGCGGGATGAGCGCTCTTTGTGACCTCGCCGGCAGGAGTGACCTTCTTCAAGGTGTAGACCCGATTCCCCTCCGCGTCCAACGTGTACTATTCAAGCTTCTCAGCACCAGGACGTGAACGGTGTAAAAAGCAATCGGAGGATTTAACTCCGTGGGTGAGATTTGAGATCTGCGATAACGAACATACCATAAGATGCATCCTAGAGAATTTTGTTAGCAATCTGTGGTTTAAAGCATCGTCGTGAATGAATGGACTCACTTGAAGAGTAGTTCTATGATAAGTCGCGAGAATCGAAGTCGAAATCAAGACTTTTGCCTTACGAGGACTTCGCGATTCGAAGCAGGAAATTTTTGGATGGAGGAGAGGTGCACGGACCACGATGATTGCGCTGAGTCATCTTGTTCCTTTTTAACCACGCCGCGGCCTCATTTTTTTGCTTCCACGACCCACAAACAAAAGAAAGCAATGAGGACGACACCAGGGACAGAGGAAGAGGGATGAAGTGCTGGATTCCCGACATGACACTTGATGAAGTGTTTGTTTCACATTACTAACCGCCTCGATTCACCTTCCAATCCCGTCCTTCCTCCACCGTCCTCTTTATTCCGCCGGGCTTGATACCCAACTCCAGAGCTTTTCTGGTAAGCCTTAGCCTAGAACTACCCTGGGCTCGAAAGAAGTGTTCGCTATGCTCCAGTGATGACTCCTTCAAAAGCTAAGGCAACAGCAACCTTGATTTCTAGCTGTTGTCGATGATCGCTTGTATTAGACTACAACGGTATCTGAGGAACACAACAGCAGCACTTCTTTTGAACCCGGGTGTTATTGCCTTGCAGCGAAGAGCTTGCTGATCTTCGTCCTGTAGTAGATACTGAAGAATTCCAATTGAGCAATATCCAATATGGCATCGCAACCCCCATACACTAGTCCTTCCCCTGCTCAGGAAGCAGATGTCTCCAGCAAGACGTGGCTACCTAAACGCCGAGGACCAGACTATAGACACATTCATCGCTTCCCTCTCCCTCTCCAAGTCCACCACCCTCTTCCGCCTCTAATCCCGCATAACCCACTTTCCGTCATAAGTGTGCTACTATCGTACCTTACGTACTATATTACAACACCTCACAATGATACCTACTCCGCATATTTCGATTCCAATACTTCGTCGGTTCATATCACTGATGAGATGACGGTTCGTGCGCTATGGGACATGGGCTTTTTCGGAAAAGGAAGTCTCAGTCGAAGTGAGCCTACCTGGCTGGATCAGGAAAAGAAGCGGAGGGGACTTCTTGGTGGCGTTACAAGCGAAGAGCTCACTCGCCAACGGAGGGCCGAGCGCCGGGAGCTGAAGCTTCAGAGAGCAAGGTCAGAGAAGCTGATTATAGAGCAAAGGCTTCAGGCGGAAGCGGCCGCAAGAGAAGGTCATACATCTTCAGGCACTGAGTCCGCCCCGACATCATCAATTCCTGGTGTCATCAATGGCACTGCTTTAACTCCAGAGAAGTTTTCTGTAACAAAAGCGAGAGAGGCCAGGTTCCTCGAAGCGCAGAAATTGGCTGAACGAGAGAGGGAGGCTAGCAGCAAAACCGTTAGCTTCTCTCCCACAGGCGACGGCAAAGTCCCTACGCTTGAATCGCTGGAACATTCGATTGCCGATGGACACGATTCGAACGAAGAAACGACGATAACGAATGAAGAACATCTCCAGCTCTCCAATGAGGAAGCATTTTTCCTTGTCTACGGACTGGGTACCTTGCATATCTTCGACCACGATCAAAAATCCGTGCTGTCTCCCGATTCCTTACTCAGACTATTCTGTCACCATTCGTACTCGCCACCCCGGGAGCCATCAATGGATTTGAAGCCGGATGACCCCTTCCTTGTTTCTTACGTCGTGTATCACCATTTTCGTTCCCTAGGGTGGGTCGTGCGCTCCGGTGTAAAGTTCGGAGTCGACTATATGATTTACAACCGCGGTCCAGTTTTCGCCCATGCCGAGTTCGCAGTTGTTGTCATTCCATCTTATGATCATCGCTACTGGTCCGAAACAGAAGAGCGCAAGGCTGAGTGCGCCAGTAAACAGGCCCATAGCTGGTGGTGGCTCCACTGCATCAACCGTGTCCAGGCGCAGGTGAAGAAGACTCTTGTCGTTTGCTATGTGGAGATTCCGCCGCCATCCCAGGACCTGCAGTCTGCATCGGCTAGCCGCATGGATATCGGAGCGTTGCTTACTCGCTATAGGGTGAGGGAACTTATCATCAGGCGCTGGATACCGAATCGTTCTCGGGACTGATTCGGAAGAATCTGTACAGAGTTGGATCCTTTGGGTGCGAGCCACCTCAGGAGTCAGGACTGAGTAATTGAATGTAACTTTATTGCCGAGTCAGTCACGATCTAGAATCTCGGCACCCATCCGCAATCTAATGCAAACCCCGAAGCGAGACTGTTATAAACAGCCTCGCACATCTGGCACTCCTTCAAAGCATGCTCTCAGTCATCATCTGCCCGAACTCGAAGGCCTTTTGATGGCCAGATTTATGCCTAAACCCGAAGTGGTAATATTACTTTCACGTGATTGACGCGTTTCGCGTTTTTAGATTTGGCCACCCAGACGTGAGGGTTTCGATTCCAGTGAAGGCTGAATACTTGTGACGTTCTGCGAAGCTCCCGCAGTGAGGAAAACGTTCGCAGAAAATGCAGCCAGGTATCCGGCTTTTGTCGGGACCTGTGGGATGAAAACAACGATGGAAACCCAGGACGACAGCATCGATATCGCGAGGCTGCAACGCGTCGCGCTGGGATTAGTGAGTCTTACAGGTTAATTCTGGCAGCGATCCTTGCACTAACCTCCGCCAATCCTTCGTTTCAGGAATCTGCCGCTTCTCAACCTTTCTTCAAGGAGCCCAGAATCGTTGAGGAATCCCCTCAAGGCCGTCATGATCTGGTGCCTCTTCCGCACCCGGACGACCCTGCCGTGATATTCGGTCCCCAGGACGGTCCGCGTGAGGCCCTTTTGTATGGAGCTTCTCCAGGTGGACAATACAATACCACGGGGTCATTGAATCGCAATCGGCACCACCTCATGCAAAGGACATCACCTTCCTCCTCCGTACCACAAACTCCGAAAATGGGATCTGCTGGTACGCTCCCTTCGGACACTCAGGTCGTTTCCCAGTCGTTATTTGATGAGATCATACGACAGAACAAAGAATCCAGCAAGGATGGACCTGATAGTAACGTCATCCATCGAGCGACTCCCCTGACGCTACACGTAGGTGATAGCGGTCATATCGACTTGCTTGCAGGTTTTGATGGGACCAACGCTCACGCGCCCAATACGGACGAAAACGACGATCAGAGCAGCTCCAAGCTGAGCGAATCCTCTCCTCTCACCTATCAGCCTAACCTATTTCCCGAGTCTCAACGATTCGTGGCGAAGACTCCCACGACAGCCACCGAGCAACCCCGTGTCGAGGCCGTGTCTACTGTATCTCCTCTCGTCTCCCGGAATCCCCTTGCGCCGGACCTTGAGTCGGACAGCGGCGTTATGGCCTTGAGTCAGGTGTTCAAGGCAACCCAAGCGCCTTCCTCTCCTCTTGTCAACGGACTACAGTCAGATTTCATGTCGGATAAGCCTTCGCCGAATATTCCCATACAGCATCGCCCTCGAGCTCCTTTTCTTTCATCTCCGTTTAATACTATTTCGGCCACTTTTCCGCGCGATTCGTCAGAAATCCAGCTGAATTATGTCACGAAGAATGAGTCGCAAGCGAACAGGCAGGAGAGAATGACGCGCTCGGCTGATCATATTTACTCGGAAGACCAGAGTGACAGCGAGTTCGATAAGGTGCCTAGTTTCATTGAACGTTCGCGGCGTCGAAACATGATTGATCAGGAGGCAGCACCACAACTTGCCGCCGTTAGCGCTCATGCGAGGCCAGGTAGTCGCCGAGACATGAGGACAGGATTATCCGGAGCTCCAGAACGCCGAGACTCTACCGATGGTTCTACAGTTGTTATCTCAGGAGAATCGCGTAGACCCACCCCGGAATCACACGCCGTGGGAATGAGTGAAGAAGAGACTGAACAGGAAGAGGAACTACCGGAGCCTGTTGCTCGATCTCACCCACCCAATTCGTCAACCGAAGAGGACAAGGAAAACTGCAACGATCCATCTATGCTTGGCTTGTCACATACGGCAAGCGCCCACGACCGGCTTTCGCAAGCTCTCTCCTTCCATGAAAGTCCACCAGCTGTCAGGAACCCCCATCAAGCGCTTCCAACCGCGCACCCCCATCCGCGAAGCCAGGATCTTGACGGTGGGGCAGCCAATACAATCAGGTCTTCGCCGATTACAGTCGTCAAAGATTCTCAGTGGTCGCCTGGGCGAAATGATGAGGAGCAGGGCGAACAGCAAATTGCCGAAAGCCCAAGTAGTCACAGCCAAACTCAACCTGGCGCTCGAATTCAAACAGTGATCCAAGAGCGAGGAACCTCATCCCCGACGAGGCAGCTTCCTCTCCAGCCCCCAACACAAGGATCTCAACATTACATCGCTCCATCTCATGGCCCTTCCGCTTCCGCTATATCTCGTCCTGGATGGGAATCCAAGAGCTCTGCCAGGTCTTCGAATCTTTCTCGAGACGGCACTCCAAGTCAGCAGGCTAGTAATACTCTCTCCAATAACCCTCTCGCCCCCGATCATATGGAGGACGGAAGCAGAGCCCCGACATTTGACCCTCGGAGTAAGTCGTCTTCGATGCCCTCTCGCGTCGCCGAGACACCCGTACATCAGCGACAGAGGAGTTCGCACGACCTACCTACATTCGCTACAATCCCAGAGACGAGCCCAAACAACATGAATCACGAAGGGTGGATGAGCGACTCGAACAACGAGATTGCTGATCAAGAGGACGATGACCTACCTCCTCTTCACCCGAGCGCATTTGGGCGAGCCAGCCAGTCGCGGCCCGTTGTGACCGACACTTCATCCCCCAACAAACCTCTTCTTAACTCGAAGATTCTCTCAAGCCCAAGCGGGAGGCAGCGCAGAGCTCTAACAGAGATAGCAGCCGATGCGTCACCGCAAGTTGGAGGTGCAACATTCGATGTCAATATCAACATCCTATCGGCTGATGACCAGGAATTCAGGTCTGCCGTTGCAATGTCCCCGATTCCAGTGCACAAAAAACGACGCGGTAACGATGGGCGAAATATTCCTGCGTCTGATCCGATTGTCCCGGTCACCCCTCGTCAGCCCAGTCAACAACTAATTCCTCCCCAGGAAGAAGGTCCCACGGCAGCGCCGTCACTAGGGCCAACAGAAGCAGAAACGAGGCGTCAAACCACTTTCCAAGGGCGAGCAAAACCGCAAAAAAGAGTCAGATCCATTTGGGATACAGAAGATTCTCCGAAGTTCCGAGTATCCAATAAAGAACGGTCCAAAATCTTTGCCCGCTCTCAGGCCCGAGAACAGCAACCATCACAGACTACGCAATCATCACAGACCGCACAACCCTCACGGGCACGGGAACATAAACAGAAAGGAATCTCGAGTCCAGGACCTATTCACACGGATGATGTGGCTGACCCTGATCCGGCTCCCGTGGCGCCGACTAGCGAACCTGTCGTTGAAGAGAATCTTAGGGATGAATACCGACAACCCTCCATGGCAGGCGCTCCAATAGCGCCTAAGCAGGTCCTCGCGCCTTGGAGGGGCCAAAAGAGAGCTTATTACCCGGCAACGTACATTGGGAAGCCTTTTGGAACTACGCAGGATCAGTACCTAGTCAAATTTGAAGACAGTGCCCCGGTTGAAGTCCCGACAGGCACAGTGAAGAAGCTCGAACTGCGAATCGGCGATGCAGTTAAGGTGGATATGCCAAAGGTGCCGAAGGTCACTCACATTATCAGGGGGTTTGCCGACAAGCTCAATGCAGATGAACTGTCAAGCGAAATGGCCAAGGGAGTTATACCAGTTACAGACATCTATGGGTATTCGACTCTTTTATTGGGCCCAAAGCAACGGAGGAGCCTTCCGAATGGGGGACTTGCCGACCCAGAGAATGTTATCAAAGTTCCCATCTCCCGGATATACCTGGATACTATACTGTGGAATCAACTCAAAGATCGGCCCTTCACTTATAGTTCAGGATCCGGAAGCTCCGAAAGTCGGCTCCAGACCCCTTCAGACCGGCATTCCACGCCGATATCCCCTAGCACGCGATTATCTCGCAGTTTCTATCTTCCGAATGGCCTGTTTTCTGGGATGGTATTCGCAGTATCCTACGGGGATAAGAGTGATGCCAAATACCGCATTACGAAGATGATATTAGAGAATGACGGACGCATTCTGGAAGATGGCTTCAACGAGCTTTTTGAGCTGCCATTAAACACCCCAGTTGCAAAACCAGTCAAATCCCCATCACCAGGACCAACTGGGTTAAACTTCAATCTTCGTCTCAGGCGTGGAGCCGAAGAGGTTGGGTTTGCATGTTTGATTGCAGACAAACACTCCCGTCGTCCAAAGTATATGCAAGCCCTGGCTCTTAACCTCCCATGTTTATCAGACCGCTGGATCGAAGATTGCGTCGCAAACGGTCAGGTCCTCGACTGGGAGATGTATCTGCTCCCTGCGGGCGAGTCATCCTACCTCAATGGAGCAACAAAGTCGAGAATACTCGCTCCGTATCCAGCTACCAAGGCAAAGCTGTCGGAAACTGTCGCAGTGCGGCCCAACCTTTTGAATGGGCAATCAGTCCTCCTCATTACAGGACGCAATGGCAAAACCGACGAGGAAAGAAGGAAAGCGTACATCTTCCTCACCTACGCTCTAGGTGCGTCGAGGATTGAGCGTGTCCCTGATATCAAATCAGCCCGTGCTGTTCTCAACCAGGCGCGGACTGGGCAGGAAGCAAACGGCTGGGACTGGGTCTATATTGATGACGATGACAAAGTCACAAAGGCGGCCGCTGCCGGAAACTCACTCCCGTCGAACAAGCGGAGGAAATCCAAACTGACGGAGCCCTTCAATGGGGATGATCTTGGTTTGGGCAACAATGTTCGAGTTGTGGGTAATGAGTTCGTCTGCCAAAGCCTGATTCTAGGCCGGTTAGTTGATTGATGATCATGTTGATGTATACATGTCCCTGGTTGAGTTGTTATCCATCTATCTCCGCCACCTGATGTTGAACCGTTGGGAGATATGTTGAAGAAATTTATACACTTTTGATGGCACAATATACCCTTTGGTTTTTGCATAGCAAATTGACTCTTCTATAATGATGTTGAGCTTGGTTTTAGCAAATTCTTGTGCCATTGCTACTTCAAGATGTGTGGAAGAGTTGAAACTATATTAAACAGTCCCTACCACACAATATTTTCCTATTGTACAGATAACACCAGTCCAAAGCTTGTATCAACTATTTATGCGGGCCAAGTTCTTCGTTTCATCGCTTTGCTTTCTTCGACGCCTTCTTCTTATTCTTCAAGCTCTTCAACTGAGCAGCCCGCTGAGCTTTTGCCTGTCTCTTCCGCCATGCCAGCCACCGATCTCTCCGATCATATGGAGCAGCAGTAATCCCCGCCTTCTCAGCAGCGCGGCCAATCTGCCAATTCGCTTCACGCCACATATACCCAGGACGCAGCTGCTTCCCAGCCCCGGCATCAACGGCCGCCACGCTCCCAACCATTGACCCCGTCTCCTCACCCACAACAACCGTCAGGTCTGGCTGTACCTCCTCAACTGGAGCCTCTGGTAATCTCGGCACAGCAACACGATTCAACCTGCGGCGCGTCGGCGCGTTCCGAGGCGTCGGCAACTTTCCTTCCTTCTCAAAGACAACCCCGATGTATTTCCTGTCTGGGTGGCGCTCCGGATCAAGGTAGTATCGCACGTATCCGGCTTGGGCGGCATAGATGGTATGGTCCCTGCCCATCGCGCAGTTCTCACCGGGGAACCATTTTGTACCGCGTTGGCGGAAGATTATGCAGCCTGGCACGACGTATTCGCCGCCTGTGCGTTTTGCGCCGAGGCGTTTTCCAGCCGGATCGCGAGAATGTTTGTTTGCGGCTCCCTGGGCGGAGTGGGAGGCGTGTCGGATTTGGGAGAAGGAGAGGAGAGGGTTGAGGACAATTGGTGGTTGTGTTGATTGGATTGCGGAGGTCGTTCGTGGGAGGAGGGATTGCGACGTTGGTAGTTGTGGGAGAGAGCGGGTTACCGGTGTTGTTGACCGGATAATTGCTCCTCGTAGAGCCCTGAGAGGGGTTAGGAGCCTTGGTTGAAGCATGATTGTGTGGTGTGTTCCTTGACTGCCTTCCGGAGGTTCAGGTGAAGGGATTCGGAGCGACTTTTTCTTGCGGATGGAAAGTCTTGGCGTTAGTCACGTGCAAGGCACCTCCTCTTGGTGGAAGGTGGCATTTCGAAGTATAAGGTATTCAACCAGATACCGAGTCCTCGACCTTCTGTATATTTCTCATCGTCTTCGAAAGCGAGGCTGCCTTAGTCTGAGGAAGTGTATAAGTCTCGATAATTCGCTCTCCAAGTTTAATCAGTACCGCTTTCGCTACAATGTTGTCCATCTTGGCCCGATACTTGGGAGCTCTGTTGCTCCTCATATCTGTCGCGCACGCGCAGTTCCAGTTCTTCGACCACATGTTCGGTGGTGGCCAAGAGCGCCAGCAAGCCTCTCAGCAGAATGTTCCTAGCGACAGCTCGCGGTATCAAAGCCAGTGGGAAGCAGGTATGGCAAACCGAGCTTCCTTATTTTGGCCTCTTACCCCATTATCGACGTGTGTAGCTGATATTTTCTTTTCCAGCACGATGTGACAGATACCTATGCCCCGGTACCCTTGCGTGTGTCCATTTTCCGCACCATTGCCCCTGTCCGCATCCCGATGTCGAGGAGAAGTTCGAGCTCGGTGAAGGCAGCGCCATTTGCGTCTCGAAAGGTGGATATAAGCCCGGAGAAGCTGCGCGGAAGGTTGAACTAGCCCGCAAGGGTCTTTTATGATGATTGGAATGTATAAAAGTTATTTTGTGCGCGTTGGTCTGCTTGGAGTTATCATCTTCATAGGTGGGACTTGTGCGGAGAATGCATTAGTTGAATGGAATTATTGGCGAGGTATATACGGAATTATAGATCATCTATGGAATCACTACATTATAATAATTTCTGGCGAGCCTGCCTTTGCAATACCTCGTAATCCTTGAACGGCTTGGAGGAACTTGATACTTTCTGGCTCCTTCTGCTCTCTTATCCCCGCCTAATTCCGCCACCTTCCTACAGGCGGGACTTCATCTTTCCTCCTTCACCCAACACCAGTTCTCCCCCATAACTACCCCAAATTCTTCGTCGGCGCCTTCGGATCCCTCCTCCATGTTGAGCACGAGGATTCGATTCCTACCAGCACGGTGGCTTCAGCCACCTCGAGCTTCCGCCAGCTCCTTCACAAGAGGGCGACCAAATCCCCACGGACCCCGAAACTCCATTCGAAGGCCATTGCCGATTCGAAAAGATGCGACACCCTCAGATAAACAAGTCGAAAGTACCAGCCCCCCGAGGCCGAACTACGATCCGTCCCACAATACGCTTCTGTCTCCTGTCCACATCCCAGAAGATCCGCATGGTGTACTCAAAGAGTCGCATCCCGCAACCGGGATTCTCGCAAACTCCGGACTGGTCATACAGCGGCAGCTAGAGTTAATGAACGTGATGATGTGAGTTCGTCCCTTTCTTGCATCATGAGTTTGTCGAATGCTAAATGAGTTACGCCAGTGGTTTTGAGCAAGCAAACAAGTACGTGATTTTGGACGCAGCAGGAAACCATGTTGGATATATGGCGGAGCACGAAAAGGGAATGGCGAACATGATGGCGCGGCAATGGTTTCGCACGCATCGGAGTTTTGTGACTCATGTTTTCGATAGGCATGAGAATGAAGTCCTCAGGGTAACTTCCCCACATGTACATCTGTTTGCTAGGTCATGTCGGCTAACTTGCGCAGTTTCACCGTCCATTTTCCTGGATTAACTCCCGGATTCGAGTCTATGATCCGCTCGATCCTGCAAATGTTACCTATCCCTCGTCAACAAACCTTCAACCCAATACACCCGGTTCTCTTACTCAGGCCGCAGACTCTTCTAACGCCCGGATATCGCCACTCGGGTTCGACGAGATGCGCGTCATCGGAGAAGCACAACAGCAATGGGCACCACTACGACGGAAGTATAGCCTTTTCACTTATCACCATTCACCAAATCCGGCGACCGAGATGGGAAGCCAGAAGGTCTCCCTTTCCCAAACAGGTTTGTCCAATGCGCAGCAGACACAGTTAGCCCATACAACAGAAGGTGGGCGCGACTTCGGTGAATTCAATCAATTCGCCTACGTCGATGAGCCCTTCTTATCATGGGACTTCTCCTTGCGTTCCGCCGACAGCCGCTTGATTGGCTCCGTCAATCGTGATTTCGTTGGCTTCGCTCGCGAGATCTTCACAGATACTGGTGTCTACGCTTTACGTATGGATTCTGCAGCGCTGAAGGCTATTGAAGCTCCCGACCAGGGAACTGCGATCACCGGTATGACTCTCGACCAGCGTGCCGTTATGCTGGCGACTGCCGTGAGCATTGACTTTGACTATTTCAGCCGACACAGCGGTGCCGGCGGAATGGGATTCTTCCCGATGTTGATTCCCGGTGTTGGTGGAGACGTCGCAGCTGGTGGTGCCGCTGGCGGTGCTGCTGCCGGCGAGGCTGGAGCTGTAGGAGAAGCCGCCGCCGGCACCGTTGGGAGAGCCGGGACTGCTGGAGGTTTAGCCGAAGGCGCCGCCGCAGGTGCCGCAGGTGCGGGCACAATCGCTGGATACGATGCGCTGTCCAGAGGCAGGGGCGAGACCCAACAGCATAGCGGTCCGCCGGATCAACAACATGCTGCGGACCAGAATGCATCAGGTCAAGGTCAACCGAGTCCGTATGAAGATGTTTGGGCGCCAGAACAAAAGGAAGAGCATCCGCCTGATGACCCTTGGGCGGCGGATGAATCTGAAGACGCAGATGATGGCGGAGACGACTACGATTTCTTCTAGTCCTTCAACCTTGCCGTCATTCCCGAACGGTGTGCACAGTAGTTCCGGGAAGGATCTGGCGCTTTTGTACTATACTTCATAGATTGGATATTATATTAGCCGGTTGTGACGAGCCACGACATATTCGTTTTATTTTATTAAGGATGGACATAGAACATTTTCCCTGAAAGCAAACGTCGGTCCTGCTCTCCTCTTGACCCTACTTTAGCGCGTGTAGCGATCTCTGCCTGAGGCAGGAACCGCGCGGAAGTGGCGACGACCGAAACCAGATCTCCGACTGCAGGTTCTCATCTACAAGCATTCAGGATCTTCTCCGAACCCGCCTAGATCTACCGCGTGAGGAACGTAAGAAATATTCCTTCGCGCCCATATCCCTCCCACCGGGTCGGCCCTGAGCGCTTCCCTTCCCCACCCCGCCGACATCCTCTCCGCATCACATATCACCATTCGAAGCCGTTGCTGTTGCCCTCGTGTACATCCAATCCGGCCGCAAACCTCTGAGAAATAACTCGACACCGCACTCCGCCCACCATGTCCTCTATGACGCAGAACCGTCTGTTCCGCGAATACAAGACGTTGTCACAAAACCCACCAGATGGCATTACCGCTGGCCCCGTTTCGGAGGACGACATGTTCCACTGGGAAGCACTTATACAGGGCCCCGAGGGGACACCATACGAGGGCGGCGTGTTTGCTGCGGAGTTGAAATTTCCGAAGGATTATCCGCTTAGCCCGCCGACGATGAAGTTTGTCGGAGGTGGGGTTTGGCACCCGAACGGTAGGTACTCGTACTCAAACTCGCCTTTAGTTCTTCAATGAAGATGGGAAGTGAGGGAGCCGATGGCTAACGTTACTTGGTGAAATGTAGTCTACCCCAATGGAACGGTGTGCATTTCTATCCTTCATCCTCCTGGTGACGATCCGAATCACTACGAACATGCTTCGGAGCGGTGGTCGCCTATTCAGAGTGTGGAGAAGATTCTTATATCAGTGATGAGTATGCTAGCCGAGCCAAATGATGAGAGCCCGGCGAATGTGGAAGCCGCGAAGATGTGGAGGGAGAGACGGGTCGAGTATGAAAAGAAGGTGAGGGATGAGGTTAGGAAGGGATTGGGCTTGTAATTCCCTCTTTTCTTTCTCTCCTGTATATACTCTTGGTTTCTCTTTTGCTGCTGCTCATGCATTCATAGCCTCCGGTACGTTATATTCCCCTTTAGTGCATCGGGTTTTGGACAGTTGTGGGCGTTGTGGTATGGTGTGATGATGTACTTTCGTTTTCCTTCTCAAACACATCGGTGAGCATTAGCCGGGTGTGTTTATTCACACACAATCCCACATGCATTACATCAGGTCAACAGATTCACAGAGGTTAAATACTATCCTGCCACAACATTTCCCGATCAATCCACGCCTCAAGTCCGCCATTGCAGTCATACTGAATTTCGGTCTCGGCTTTCATATTCAACATCAGCATCCGTTGCAACTCTACCCGCCACTCCGGCTCCGGTCCATCGATAGCCAATACAGGGCTTCTTGACAGCATAGTCATGATCTTCTTCCGATCCCTCGGCGTCAAACTCAGCGTTTCATTCTCATTTGTACTCTCCTCGGCGTCAACTATATCGGAAGTACGGAGCCCTAACCAGCGCAGGCAGGGAAGAACCAGCCTCCTGTTCTCACGCGTGTGGGTCATCGACCCGTATTTGTACGTCGACATGATGGCTATCCCGTGTGGGTCGCCATCCACTAGGGCGTAGAATGGCGGAGGGTTGTTTGGTCGTGTAATAGCGATCGACTCGTAGATTTTGCGAACGAATGCGCGGGTTCTGAGGTCGGGATATCCTTTCCCCTGATGGCGAAGTCTTAGTGTTGTTGATCTGACGTCTTGTCCCAAGCCGATGGGCGAACGTTATGATTCTTACTGTGACTATGATCCCCACTCCTGCTGCAGCCCGGACGTGGAAACTGCTTTGCGTGAGCCTGCGGAAGACAGCCTATAGTACATAGCAAGTCCATATCAACGTTTACGCATGAGACGCAGTTCGACAGCACATACCTCTTTTTCGACAATGAGGACCCAATCCACGTCTGAGACGTCAAGTCTAGATATTTCTTGTACTCGTGGTATAAGGCAATCCTAGGCATAGGCGTTAGCCTATCCTATTCGTCCGTAAAGAGTTGATGGTTAAACTCTAGCTTCACCTTTGTCAATAGTCGCGCATCAATGTTTTCGCCTGTCGTAGTCGTCAACTGATAGAATCCCGTCACAAGGCCTTTCGCAGCCGCTTCCTGTATCATACAGCGTCAAAGTGGGAACTTAATGGAGGAGAATTGGATAATTACCACATTCAGATCGGAGCGGTCTACTCCAATTGTATTAGCTATATCATCAACGAGTACATCAACGACCCTCTGAGATTCAAAGGCGGCCGGGTCACTGTAGTATATATCTCTGCGTCGTAAAGAATCAGCCTTCAAACAGCCTCAGTTATGGTTTGTTTGGAATCTAACCTCTTAGAAATCACCAACCCAGACTGAAATGCTTCATTTATTGCCATGAGAACTCGCATGACAACGCCTGTGGATTCTGTCAGACAACCCCTCGGACTATCCAAATGGATCATACTGAATCTCCAGGCTTCATAACCATCTTTCCCGGGCCAGGTGTATGTGACTTCCGTTCCCGCCTCTTCGCTCTCAAGTGCGCCAGTTGAGGGGTCAATGTAAAAGATATTTGTTGCATTATTTGTTCGTCGCTTTAAGGTGATGGCTGGTTGACCGTCGTCCTCGGATATACAGATTTGCTTGACCATCACCGCGAGGGTGTCCTCAATATATTGATGGAGTACACCTTGCGGGTCCACGGCCTGATTACCCAATAGTTGGCATAACAAAGGGCTCAAATGAAGTCGATCTGATGATGGACTTTCCATGACATGATCCTTGGGAGGTGGAGGGGTGGTTACCGGCGGAGAAGCGTCTAGTTTACCGTTTATTTATGGGTTGCCTCAGGGCTGGGTTTCCTCTCTGCGACTGGGAACGATATCCCAAACTCTGAAGTATCCCATATCTTGGATTCTTGTCCAAGGATCCACACATTGGACTTGATCAGGAGTCCTATAGCTGCTTTTCGCTTGTCTTACCAGTTGCCGTCATCCAGTGATATACAGCGAGCCCTTGGATCAGACCGAAAGTCCTTAAACAGATCTCGACATTTTGTAATTAGTATCACGGCGTCAAACCCGTAATTGATTCTTCAAAGTAGCCACCTTGCGGACCTGCTACCCATGAAATATAAATGAGGTTTATATAGTTCTCTGCGATCCTCAGGCACCATTCGCGATTTCCAGGCATCGAATGACTAAGCAATCAATAGTTCAGACCCTTGAATCGAGGATTCTTCAATTTTGTTTACCTCCTGCCGATAACTGCTTCCCTTCCGAAGAGAATTGTCTGTCAGTCCGAAGCGGCGTCATTCAGGCCAATTGACCTTTCGTGTCAAGCTCGCAGACAATGCTTGAAAGCCACGTCGCTCCCTGGAGAACGGAAGCCCGGGGCCATCTTGCCCCTGACGCTAACGGCGACCTTAAAACCGACTATTCAAGATGGCGATTGCTGGATGATGACGGCCGCCAGACATGGCATTATCTCGAAAGCGATGAGGAGTGCAAAGCGTGGCCTCAATCAGTTGCCGACAAGTACTTTTTAGGCCTTCCTACGGTACTCCCTTTCCCTCTACATTCGCTGCGTTCCTACCTGACTATTTCTAGGGTCTTCCGGAGCTGCCCAAGGCGAAAACTCCAATGCAGAGCGCGGAGAATGGCCTTGAATTTTTCTCTAAATTACAGCTGCCTCCAGGGAACTGGGCGTGTGAGTATGGAGGGCCAATGTTCCTGCTCCCAGGGCTAATCATCACTTATTATGTGACCAACACTCCAATTCCCCCAGAGTACGCCACGGAGATCAAAAGGTACCTCTTTGCTCGACAGCATCCCAAAGATGGTGGCTGGGGCTTGCACATCGAAGCTCATAGCTCTGTGTTTGGCACGAGCATGAATTATGTTGTGCTACGCATTCTAGGCGTGAGCGAAGATGATCCCCGAATGATCAAGGCTAGAGGACTGTTGCACAGCTTCGGAGGCGCTATCTACGGACCACATTGGGCCAAATTCTGGCTCAGTATTCTCGGCGTCATGGAATGGGATTGTGTCAACCCTGTACCCCCGGAGATCTGGTTCGTAACGCCTCATTAAATGTCTACAGAATTTCCTAACACAAGTGCAGGCTCCTCCCCGACTGGGTGCCCTTTGCCCCTTGGCGATGGTGGATTCATATGCGGCAGGTGTTCTTGCCTATGTCTTACCTGTGGTCTAAAAAATTTACACACCCCTTGGATCCTCTCACCAAGCAGCTAAGGCAAGAATTGTACACGCAACCATACGATTCGATTAACTTTGCGAGCCACCGAAACTCGATCCACAAGGCCGACAACTACTACCCTAAAACATGGCTTCTAAACACCCTCAATTCACTGCTTGTGAATGTCTGGAACCCCATTCTCCGAATCTCAGCCGTTGTTAAACGCGCAGAGGACTGGACGTGGGAACTGATTTGTATGGAAGACCAGAATACCGACTACGCGGGTCTCGGTCCAGTAAGCAATCCTATGAACATGGTTGCGTGCTATGTTCATGATGGCCCGGATAGCTATTCGGTCCGACGTCATCGAGAGCGCTTGAACGACTACATGTGGATGAAGGGAGAGGGCATGCTTATGAACGGCACAAATGGTGTCCAGGTTTGGGACACTGCCTTCATCACCCAGGCTATTGTCGTAGCTGGCTTCGCAGATGATCCTAAATGGCGACCAATGCTCAGTAAAGCTTTGGAATTCCTTGACGCACATCAGCTCCGAGAGAACGTCCCCGACCAGGATAAGTGTTATCGTCAACACCGAAAGGGCGCGTGGCCATTCAGCAACAAAACCCAAGGGTACACCGTCAGCGATTGCACTGCAGAAGGCTTGCGGTCGACAATCCAGCTCCAAGAGATGCACAATTTCCCAGCTTTGATTTCAGAGCAACGCCTCAAGGACAGCGTGGACTGCTTGCTTTTAATGCAGAATCCTTCGGGTGGTTTCACCGAATATGAAACCACCCGCGGTTCCCCAAAAATTGAATGGCTCAATGCGGCTGAAGTGTTTGGCGGCATCATGATTGGTTACGACTACCCCGAATGCACCACTGCATCAGTCACTGCCCTCTCTCTGTTCAGCAAATTCTACCCCAACTACCGCGCTGACGAAATCAAAGCAGCAAAAGAGAAGGCGGTCAAATATATCAAGCGTGTGCAGAGAGCAGACGGTAGCTGGTACGGATCATGGGGGATCTGTTTCACATACGCTGCCTTGTTTGCCCTCGAGAGTCTTGCAAGCATCGGAGAGAAATACGAGACGAGCGAGTTCTCCCGCCGGGGCTGCGATTTTCTCATCTCCAAACAGAAGGAAGACGGTGGCTGGGGAGAATCATATCTCAGCAGCGAGAAACATGTTTACGTACATCACGAGAATTCCCAGGTGTGCCAGACAGCTTGGGCATGCCTTGCCTTGATGGAAGCGGACTACCCGCACAAGGAGCCTCTTGAGAAGGCGATGAAGCTTATGATGTCCCGGCAGCAGCCCAACGGCGAATGGTTGCAAGAGGCCATCGAGGGTGTGTTCAATCAATCTTGGTATGTCGATCTACCCGGTTTGAAACCACAAAACGAAGCTGACCTGAATTAGCATGATCTCATACCCCAACTACAAATTCTACTGGCCTATTCGTGCTCTGGGTCTGTACAGCAAGAAGTTTGGAAACGCAGAGTTGCTGTAGAGCTTTGTTTCGTTGTTTGTATACATACCGGGCTTTGTCCATGGACTCACGATGATAGCCAGGCCGTGTCTGAATGATGAGCTAAAATAGCATATAATAACTTTAATATAGGATTAATACGGTTTCTCAAAGAGATCCTCAAAGAGATCCTCGAGGCCGCAGAGTCAAAATCCCAAAGAACTGCAACTATGAAAAGAAGTGAACCCCGGAACAAAGAAGAGTGGATGACATAAGCAATTCCCCGCAGGATTTCGGAGAAGGCCATCGAATTGTTGCTCTAACAAGCACAAAGAAAGCAACTCACATCTGAATTCTACTTCACTCATAAACAGCTTTCAAGCTTTTCCATTCTCTCGTGCTCCTTAAATAGTTACTAAACTATCTCTCTCTCTCTTCTTCTTTCAAACCCTAAGAAACAACCATATCCACGCCCCCAAATACCAAAGCAACCCCACTTCCACCCCAGGTCAACAGAAGAACAAGGAGAAAGAGAAGAATGAACGCCGCATCTCATGGCGATGCCGCCCTCGCAAAGTCCGACTTTGTAGCCGCTCTCCAGCACTATACGCGAGCCCTCGTCGAGCTTCCCCGCGCTCCAGCCTACTATATCAAGCGCTCGACTGCATACAACCGCCTCAAGCCCGCAGACGGCGGCCCAAATTTCCAGGGCGCACTACAAGATGCTGAGATAGCTCTGGTTCTCGCACGGGATCGTGCGAAGCGGGACCTTATCCTTTCTGCGCAGATGAGGAGAGCTGTGGCTCTGTACCAGCTTGAACGGTATGGAGATGCGGGGTTTTTGTTTGGACTATTGGAGGAAAAGATCCTCGGCGGTACGGGTGGTGGGGATGCTGATACTTCAGATAAGGTGAAGGATATTATGGGCGGGGCTAAGTCATCGGGACCGGGAAAGGGCCTTGCGCAGGAGCTCCCGATCTGGCTAGTGAAGATTAAAGGGAAGCTTGGGGGTCTTGAGGAGGGAGATGAGAAGGGGAAAGTTACGATTGAGGAGTTTCCGACTGGTGTGAAGACCCCGACAGAGAAGGAGTTGAAGAAACAGCTCGAGGCTCTGAAAGCTGGAATGGCTAGTGGTGGTGGGAAGGTGCAGAGTTGTACCTCTAGCGCCACTGTGGACAAGACGAACGAGGAGCCGAACGCTCAGGATGTCAAAGAAATTAACCCCCCCGCAGCTGCTGCGGCCGCTCAGCTGCCAGAAAAGATCCGGCACGAGTGGTATCAGTCGAACGACTCCGTTGTCGTAACGCTCTATGCTAAAGGCATAGCCAAGGAGAACGTCGATGCTGAGCTGAAGAGTGATTCGGTACGCAAACACTCCTCCGCTCCTCCCATCACTTTGACTGCCGTCAAGCTAACTATAAAGTTTAGGTCTCCGTACAGTTTCCTCTCCCATCGGGCTCGGAATACGCCTTCACTCTCGACCCTCTCTTCGCTCCCATTGATGAACCGGCATCCAAACTCACTACCTTCGCCACAAAAATTGAGCTCGTCCTGCGAAAGAAGACCCCCGGAAAGAAATGGAGCTCACTCGAATCCCCATCAGGGGACGTCAAACTCTCCACAACAACAACTACCGACGCCACTGCTCCCACAGTCTCGCAGTCTGCCCCCTCCTACCCTACCTCCTCCCGCCACGGCGCCAAAGACTGGGACAAGCTCGCCTCCACGCTGACAGCGAAGAAGCCGAAAGCGAAGAAGCCCCTCACACATTCTCACGAACACAGCCATGACAAGGAGCAGGAAAAGACGGAGGATGCCGACGACTCTGACGATGAAGGCTCCGTAGACTCTGACTTCGGCGGCGACCCAGTCGACGGGTTCTTTAAGAAACTCTACGCCGGCGCGGACGACGATACCCGGCGCGCCATGATCAAAAGCTTCACCGAGAGTAATGGAACTTCGCTCAGTACGAACTGGGGTGAGGTTGGAAAGGGAAAAGTGCAGGCTTATCCGCCCAGTGACTGAATGGTGCCCCATTCGGGGCTCAAGGTCCCGGCGGCGTACCCCGCAATCATGTTTCACAGGTTTTGTTCCGGGATTCTATCATAGGAATTCGAGGTAGCGATGGAGCGGGTGTTATATATCTTGATTAGGGCTGATTCTACTGTTCTCATTCGGTAACGTTCCGTTCTGCCTTTAATAGGCTGCTTTGAGAAATTCTAGAAGGTCTCATCTTTCTCTTATTTACACTTTCGAGAGTAGTAATGGTCAAGGACCAAAGCAAGCCAAACCACCACCAAACGTGGGCACCCGGAACGCCTATAATCCTCCATACCCAGCCGTCCGCCAAACCAAAAGCAAAAACAAACTCCACCAAATCGCTAAAACTCGCTCACGAGACGGCAATATCTGGATCCCCGTTGCCATTTTGATACAAGAAGAACTGGATAAATATGCACATATCCAAAAATAACGTTCCAAAGCTCCCAATGAGCCAGGACAAATTCACGAGGATATACCTTGCATAAACTGCCCCTATATCATCGGGTCTGCACCGGCGTCCCTCCTCGCATACTGGCGAGTATGCTAGGATAGACAGCACGTAGGTTAGATTTCCGATACAGGCAAAGAGGAAGAAAAGCAGAGAGACGCCATCTGTAGACTTCCGCTTGTAGTTGAGTAGTATTTGAGGCAGGCGCGACGCGAGATAAAAAACAGCACAGAGATACCCGAAGACCTGCCCGAGAGGATCGAAGACGAGCGTGGCATCGTTGGGCAAACGTTCGTCGTGCTTCTCGTGCGTGGCGGGGGTAGAGCGGCTGACGTACCACCCTAGGATCCCTGCAGCGCAAACGAGGGCGACGGCGGAGAGATTGAAAAGGACGGATTGAAGGGTTGAGACGGCCTGCGCTCGGCGGGATGGCTTTTCTGGCTCGATGAAGGGAGTTGCGGGAGAGAGATGAGTGCCATCGACGGATGGGTGGAGAAGTGAGGATGCCGAGTGTCGACGGTGGCCGTATGAGTGGGTTGGCGCTGAGGCAGGTCCGTTTCCGTTGGCAGGTCGAGAGTTCGATGAGCCGATATTTGAGTGGTAGGTGGGGTGGGTATCATGTGCGGTGAGGAGAGAGGTGTGTTCTGTTGGCTTCCTTGAGATAACTGGAGATGGAGTCTCGATCTCTCCGGGCTCTTCTGGTATAGAGAAGGGCGATGGTTCGTCGCGCAGGGTAAATCCTCGGTAGTAGAAGCATTGGCCGAGGAGTACAATATCTGCGAGCGTGTAGTAGACGGCGAGGATTATCATTGTAGGTAGAACGCCCTGGAGCACGGCACCAAGGATGTTGAAGACATCGCCTACCAGCCAGACGATGAGAAAGAGAAGGGAAAGGCCATCGGCGGAGCCACGCCGGAAGTTTTCGATGATCTGGGGAGAGAAAACGACAACCCAGCAGGCGATTGAGATAGAACTAAAGAGCGATCAGCCAAGGTTTTCAAGATATTTCTGAAGGTACCCTAGGACATTGTACACACCCACAGATCCCACTCAAGGCTTCAAGGTCAATGTTCACAGTCTGGGAGGGGAACATGGTGAGCATGACAGCGTGTGAGATGGGAAAGATATCTCATAGCCCATTGAGTCGTTGGTTTTGGAGATGATCTTTGCGGAGAGGGAATCCGGGGTTGAGAAGACTCTTCCAAGTTCCTTTTTGACGGGTTTAGGGCTCATGACGTAACTCCTGTGTCCAATCAATGCTTTACTTTTTTGGATTACGGTGGTAGAACCGTGGATTGGCATGAATATTGAAGCTCGACCGCTTGTCGTCGAAAGACAAGACTCAGGCCGGTAGAGTAATTCTAAGGGTACACCTAGGTAATCATGATAATAGGGAGCTTCCTCCTTCACTTGGTAGTTTGCGGCATCACCCTGGGATCGCGATCTGAGACATGAAATCTCATATCCCAGCCAATAATGTTGCTCTCCCGACTCTTTTGGGGACTCTCACGTCGAGCCAACAATCTTCAACTGTTTCTCTGAATTCCTTGGTAATCGCGAGATAAATTTGAAGAAACCCAACAGTTGAGTTTCTTTGCGGATCCAGAAACCCCCATTCATGATGATGCCACGTGATGATACCGTCTTAGTCATTGTCTGGTGTTGAGCTGCCAACATGCTGGATGGGACGGACAACTCCACAGCCAATTGAGCATTTCTTTCGCTCAACAGGTTATAAACATGTTTTCTCGATGACGGCCCCGGCAATTCGAATTCCCTTCACCGGCCCACTGCCCCCACCAATCATCGTCCCTCCGTCCGCAAGCTCAGTATCTGGCGCAATTGATGCCTTCCTTACCTTTCTAAGCGCCCCGCCGTCTCCTTATCTACGCGGCATCGATGTTGGCCGGCATTCCCAGACAGTTATACTAAGCGGGGCTGGGATCTCGGTAGCTTCTGGGTTGTCGGATTATCGAGGCGAGAACGGGACATACATAACGAACAAAACGTACCGCCCCATTTACTTTCACGAATTTGCAACCAGGCATGAATCGCGGAAGAGGTACTGGGCTCGCAGTTTTGTCGGATGGCCCGGGCTTTTGAAGGCGAAGCCGAATTCGACGCACTGGGCCGTCAGGGATCTCGGCGCTAAAGGATACATTAGCTCCGTGGTAACGCAAAACGTCGATTCCTTCCATTCGATAGCTCATCCCCAGATCCCGAGCATTGAACTCCATGGTTACTTGAGGTCTGTTGTCTGTCTCAGTTGTCGGAATCAGTTCTCCCGAGCTGAATACCAGAAGACGCTCGAGAAGCTCAACCCGGCGTGGGCGGAGTTTCTGGCTAGGATGGTGGACATCGGGGCTCTCGACACAGATAAACCAGAGGACCAGCGCCGTAGAGGCCTGAAACTCAACCCAGACGGCGATGTTGAACTGCCTGAAGCTCCGTATTCGACATTCCGCTACCCCTCGTGTCCAACCTGTCTCGAACAGCCTCCCCGACTACAAGATGGAACCCGAGCCAGAGTGGATGTTGAAAGGGATGGTGCTTGGTTGCCCACGTCTACCGCAGGGGTTCTAAAACCCGCAGTGATCATGTTTGGAGAGAACATCGAGCCACCGGTGAAACTGGCTGCAGAAGAGGCTATTGATGATGCAGGGAGGCTACTTGTCATGGGGACTTCGCTAGCTACATATTCCGCCTGGAGGCTGGTGGAAAGAGCTTACAAGCGAGGAATGCCCATCGGTATCATCAACATAGGAGGAGTTAGGAACGAGTCAATTCTCCTTCGGGAGACGGACGGGGTAAGCAATATGGGGTCTCGGTATATTCGCTGCAGCCTTAACGCAGACTCCATCCTGCCGTTTGTTGCATCTCAACTCCCGCGTATATCACACTAGTCTGTGTATTAAGGACGCAGTACGATCATATTTAGAGGCAGACGAATATAAAACACACTCCATAAATCAATGATCCCATAAATACTTTTGGAGTCTGCAGCCGCCGGAGAATAAAGCTGTCCTGTTGAAGTAACCGTATCGCTAGGGGGATAATTATAGTAAGATATCAAGATCCAGAATAGATGATAGAGAGATTGGGATTGGATTTCATAGCCGCCGACAGAGCGGCGTGGGTGGGACGAGATCCATTATTCGGCGCCAACGTCTGTGCTCTCATCTTCTGCAAGTCGCGCGGGGCATGCTTTAAGATTGAATCGACGCCAAACTGACATGACTTCTTCAAAATTCCCCCAGCTGCAACACACCGCCACGACCTCATCCTTTCTAGACATTGCCGCGACCCTTGTTTCTCCAAAGTCCTTCCTATTTAACGCTCACTGCACAACTGCCCCTCCACTCCTTCCGCCACAGCGCTCGCCGACGATGGATAAGGCGCAGCAGCCCAGCTCTTTCCAGCAGTTGGAGAAGGTGAGTGCACGACGTCCTCACTGAGATTTGCACCAAAAATATTGGATTTGAACTGATCAGTATGTCTTGTGTATAGCTTGGAGAGGGTACATATGCCACCGTACGTTCCCGCCTTCGTTCCTCTGCGCGACCGATTGCTTCCAACAGGTCCGGTCTACATTTGCGCTGATACACGAGATCATAGGTATTCAAAGGGCGAAACCGCCAAACAGGCGAACTAGTTGCTTTAAAAGAAATCCACCTTGATTCCGAAGAGGGAACACCTTCGACCGCGATTCGCGAAATCTCGTTGATGAAAGAGTTGAAGCATGAGAGCATTGTATCCCTTTACGACGTGATTCACACCGAAAACAAGCTCATGCTTGTGTTTGAGTATATGGATAAGGATTTGAAAAAGTATATGGACACACGAGGCGATCGAGGGCAACTAGACCAAGCCACCATCAAGTCATTCATGCATCAGCTCATGAATGGCATCGCCTTCTGCCACGAGAACCGGGTGCTCCACCGCGATTTGAAGCCGCAGAACCTGCTGATAAATAAGAAAGGGCAATTGAAGCTAGGAGACTTTGGACTCGCTCGAGCCTTCGGTATCCCCGTCAACACATTTTCAAATGAAGTTGTAACTCTCTGGTACCGAGCTCCAGACGTCCTCCTCGGAAGCAGGACCTATAATACAAGTATCGATATCTGGTCTGCCGGCTGCATCATGGCGGAGCTCTACACGGGCCGTCCATTATTTCCAGGAACAACCAACGAAGACCAACTGCAGAAGATTTTCCGCCTCATGGGGACACCGTCTGAGCGTTCATGGCCGGGCATTTCGCAGCTCCCCGAGTATCGGGCTAATCCTCACGTATACGCGACTCAAGACCTCGGTCACATTCTGCCCCAAATCGACCCTCTCGGTCTCGATCTGCTGAATAGAATGCTCCAACTACGGCCCGAGATGCGTATAAGTGCCCATGATGCCCTTCAACATCCGTGGTTCCAAGACCTCCCACAATTGCAGGCGCAATTACAGCAGCAGCAGCAACAGCAACAGCAACAGCTAGGGGCGAGTGGATACGGAGGAATGATGCCGCCGCAGCAAGCATATTAGCCGTGCATACCCCATTTCCCGCCCTGTTTATCTTCCATTTTGCGTTAAGACCTGACGAGAGACTTCGTTTTAGATTGGAGAGAGTGGCGTTAGATATGACAGGGTAATGAAGTCTGATTTCTGAAGCGAAGGCCAGTGCGTAAAGTCGGTAGCAGTCTTCCCGATCCAGAGGGTCGTCTGAAGACACTAGTGATCCACCTTGCAGCTTGCATGGACCATCAAATAATAATCCATGCTCTTGGCCACCACCCTTCAGCGAACCTCCTTCGTCTCGGAAGAACAAGCGGACGTTGGATGGGAGAAATTATCCACAAGTCCCTTGAGTCTGAACAATTGGACGGGGCCGAGCGGCACTCGACACAAACCGCGTTTGATCCGTGGGAAGAGCATCCTTTCATTCCAGCAAACATTCCCTCCAACCTTGTGGCGATTTCGTTGATCACCCCGAGTTTCTTCATCTGTGCTCCGTCCTCCTGCGGGTGTCTCGAGCTCGGGCATCCAGAGCTGTAGTTCCGACCACGACCATTGGACAAGCGATGATCAAAAACACCACATTGATGGGCAGAAGGCAACCAACGAAGGTTCATACTGGTTCTGCCCGCTACGTTCTGCATCTGGACTTGATCCCCGTCTTTTACGAACCCAAAGGTTGAAGCATCCTCTAATTTCCATGGGCTGAGAAACTCTGAGCTCCTCCGTTTAATCGGATTGGCCCACGACATATAACTCCGTCTCCCAACATTGAACTTTTTGAGGCCGCATGTGTGGAAATGCGGGGAGAAGACTGGTAAGAAAACTTTATAATAATGTGATCTAGTGACCCGATCATTTCTCCTGCAGTCATAGCTGCTCCCTCTCACATCCTGGACCACGAGCTTCCTTCCAGCTCGGTTCTGCTCCGGGTTTAACTTTTCTCTTGCTTCTTGAACGCTGGAGATGTAGATGCCCATCTCCCTTTCGCCAGTCATGTCGCGATGTCGCTGTCGGCCAGCCAGCTGTCCGCCATTTCGGCCACAGAGCGCACCTGCTCTACCGTCTCTCTCGCTGCGACCAGCATTATCGTTGTCTCGTTCCTCTCCTCCCGTTCGTTTCGCAAACCTATCAATCGCTTAGTCTTCTACGCCTCTTTTGGCAATATCATGGCCAATGTCGCTACCCTCATCTCGCAGTCAGGTATCAGTGCAGGCGCCCACAGTGAGCTATGCCAGGTCCAGGCTTTCTTGATACAATGGTTAGCCCGTCACTCAATTGCTCGGTGCTGGAATGTCCTAACATCCTTAGGTTCATGCCTGCCGACGCTTTATGGACCTTCGCCATGGCGTCAAACGTCTACCTCACCTTTTTCCACAAATATAGCCCAGAGCAACTGCGGCGCTTGGAGTGGAAATATCTCATCCTATGTTACGGTCTGCCATTTATCCCTGCGTTCGTATATTTTTTCATAAGAAGCTCATCTCGCGGCAATGTGTACGGCGCGGCAATAGTGTGTAAAGTTAATCCCGCGAAATCGACGGTATTCTAACGCTCTGCAGCTCTGGTGTTGGGTGGCCCCATCATGGGACTTCCTCCGTATCGCCGTCTTCTACGGTCCGGTTTGGTTCGTCATTTTCATGACGCTAGCCATTTACGCGCGCATAGGCAAGCTAGTCTGGCGACGGAGACAACAGCTCAAGGCAGTTGGGGGTCTCGAAACGACGATCGATGTCTCAATTCCCCATGAAAGTCCATTCACAAAAGTCACAGAGATTCGTATCACACGAGAGAATGCAGCTTGCTACCAGTTAGAGAGAGTTGGCCCCACGGCTGAGCAGAGTTCCAGCTTCGGCTGTACCCCATTGTCGCATCGGCCATACTCCGTCAATGTCCAAGCGAATATCGAACCGCCGTGTCAGGCCCAACTAGAACCGATGCGCTCTGACGGCCGCGCCGAAGAATGCACAGAACCAGACTCAGGCCCGTACCACAGCAACTCCACAACGGTGTCCGAGGTCAACGCTGCAACTTGGGCATATACCAAATATGCCATGCTCTTCTTCGTCGCGCTGATCGTCACATGGGTGCGTTTAGCCCATAGGCCCTTTCCGCTTGTTATCTGGTATCTAAATGATGACTCAGGTCCCCTCTACGATAAACCGTGTCTACGCCTTGGTCCTTCCCGATGACGAACCCAGTTTCGGTCTGAATTTCGCCTCGAGTTTTGTTCTTCCGCTGCAGGGTTTTTGGAACTCCTTAATATACGTGTCCATTTCATGGCGCTGTTTCAGATCGGCATATATCGATTTTCGGAATCGCTTTTTTTGGCGTGCATACCACGGTGCTGGTCACCGACGTCCGTCAAGTGAAAATGGAAGCACTCGGATGTTGACAGCTTAATTGGCTGAAGGACGAGCATATGTCTTCCCTTTCCAAGAAAAAAAAAAAAGTTTATATTGTGGTATGCCAGCGATATAGAAACGAAGTTTAATAAAAGTATTGCTTTTCACAATTCATGATGCCAATACAATACCTATTTTATTCTCCTCCGCTTCTTTATACATGCACGTGATTGGCGCGTCCACCGATTTGTCCAACGCGTGGCAGCAATCATACTCGTACTCCATTCCACCGTCACCACAACACAACAACTCTCAAAACCGCCTTCCTCACCCCACCTCAAATCCGAAAGAACAACCCATTCAGCGCCAACAATGTCGGCAGAACCGAACCCAACTCAACCCCGAGAAGACGGCGGCTCCCCTTCCCCGCCCCCCCAACCCCCAATCCCCCAAACTCCCGGGCCCCGCGTAACCCGCCTCCAAGAAATCTACTCGCAAGCACTCCTCCGCACACTCCGCGCAAACTCGTACGCAAATTTTGCAGCCTGTTTCCCAACGCCTGCGAAACATGTCCCGGCAAGTCTGGAGAATGTGTGGCGCCAGTTGAATACGAAATTGGAGGAGAGCGCGACGGCTGAGTTTGAGGATATCTTGAATGAGAGGGATGCGGTGAGGCAGTTGAATGAGTTGGATCGGCTCGTCGGGGAGGCAAGGGCGAGGAAGGAGGCTTCTACTGCTGCTGCTGCTGCTGCAGGTAACGGTGAAGGTGAAGGTGGATTGGAGCGAGAGGATGCTGAACGTGTTCCGTATGTCTGGCCTACTTCTGTTTTATGAGGGTTATCATTTTGGCAGGGGCCATTGCTAACGCGTTGACAGACCGCATACATTATCACCGGATGAGTTGTACAAGGCTCATTTGACGCCGCAGTTGGAGAAGACGAAGGGGGTCTTGGATGAGAAGATACACGCTACGGAGCTGCAGAACGTAGAATTAGCGCAGCGGATTCAGGCTCAAAGGGCTGAAATTGAGCAATTGCTCGCTGGCCTGGAGGCTGTGGTTTCAGACGTTGAGGGCGCGGCGGCGGCAGCCACACAGTACGGAAGTGACAATAACCTCCGCAAGGAGGCTTTACAGATGGACGAAGAGGTCAAGGTGACGTTGGATATTTGATTTTCTCGTGACTGGCACCACGGGGGAAGGACTCTCCTGGGGTAAGCTGTCTACGATAACAGGGCCTCCATGTCAGAGGCGCTAACCCATCCATCATCCACCATCTCCTCGGCAACGAACATCAACTCTTTCGGCGCGGCGCCCTTGAGCCGGGTCAGCTTCTCCTTCTGGCCTTCAATGGCGGCTGCGATTGCTTCTTTGCATGTTCCGTCGCGGTCCTCGTCCCCACCTCCATCCCTCCGAGCCAATGCCGCGGCGCCGCGATAATACGTTTGAGCATTTCGAAGGAGTACTGTGCCATTCTGCTGGGACATAGCATACTCCCAAGGCGAGAAGCCGAGTCTCCATCTGCTCATCTCGACGTCACCCCTCGCGAGGTGGATTTTCGGCAAATTTTCAGCATTGGGGAGTTTGGAGGCCTTTGTTAGAGCATCTACGGCGGTGGAAAGCGCCTGCCATCTGAGACCGAGAGCCCTGGCAAAGGCTTCTGCATCATGATAAGGAGGCTGTTCTGCGGTAGCTGTATTAAATGAGACGAGCGCATCAGCCTTGCTGCATAGGCCTTCCGGGTCCGCAGAGATATCCAAGTCCGGTCCGAATGAGTCCAGAATGGCACTATGATACGTCCCAACGTCGGTTCGTCCGCTTCGGTATAGGACTTCGTTCAGAGCGGAGCTGAATTTTGCTTGAGCCAGAGCCGCCTCATACTGCCGACTCGAGCCTTCAACATAGGCTGTGATCTTTTCTTGAAGCAGCTCGGTGGAATATTCCTCTACCCAATTCAGCCCCACATCAGGGTCATATGTGAGGAGGTTGCAAAGTGTCGAGAGTGCGTCCAGTTGTGCAACGGCGGTGTCCACGAGAGTATCTTCCGTTACCGGCTCGACGACAGCGGCCCACTGTTCTTGTTCCGGCGAGTCTTTGGATTCACCAACATCCACATTCTCTTGCACGTCCGGCATCCGCTCTGACTGCCCTACTTCCTCGGATTCCATTTGTCTAATCTGCTCCTGCATCTCCGTATATCGCAACTCCTGGAGAACAAGACACCGTTGGAAAAGCTCTACCGCCTCTTGCAGATATTTGACCGCTTGGTTGAGTTGTTCCTCCACCGGTCGCTTCGTATCGGTGAGCACTTCGGCAAGACTTGTCAGCACTTGCGCCGTATTGAAAAGTGCATCCGCGTTATCCTGCTCCAACCGCAGAGCCTCCCGGTGCGAATGCAGGGCTTCGCGCAACACTTCCACTAGTGGTGTCGAAAGCTGGGCCACTAATCTTGGATGCTGCGTGATTTCATACTGGACTCTTGCTCTTTATAATACCAGTTAGCAAACGAGCAACCGGCTATACCAATTCGATGGCTTTTATGCAAACGGCTTACTTATTATACGCCAGGTCAAAGGCATTAGGGTGCCTCTGGAGTCCCTCGTCGTAGGTAGTCACGGCGCGCACGAAGAAGCGTAGTGATTTCGCAGCGTCACCGGCCCGCCATTTCTCCCCGGCCTCTTCTTGCTCAACACCGACTGGCCTCAATCAGCAAATACTCCCTATACCTTATCTGGGACCTACCAGCTAGGAATTCGTCTGCGGTTCTCGGCGCCTATGTAAAGCAAACCCCTTAGTGTATGGACTTTATTTTTTTTAACAGACCAGAGTGGGCCAAACGACCGACAGCAAGTAGATTAAAATACATACCTGTTGTGCCGCTTTCTTTTTTGAATTCGGCTCCTTGAGAAAGGCCCTTGGTTTTGGCATCCTCGAGCAATGGCCGTGCTCTGCGGGGATATAACTTTACCGCCACGAGTAGCTTAAAGGAGAACTTTATAAAAAAGCTAAGAAAGACAACGGACAGATTCCGACCAAAAGCAGGAATTATGGTTGAAACCTGTGGACTTCGGGGAAATGACGTTTGGTATTTTTTCTGTCCCGTGGGCGACCATACTGCTATCGAAATGGTACACCGCCTTAGAGACCGCCTGTAGGAAGCTTGCTGATCCGGCCTCGGCATCCCGAGCAAGCGGTTGATGCCACTTTGTATCGGATGCCTTGCCGTTGGGCCAGCAGGTCTTGTCGTTGGTCGGTCTCTAGCGTGTTTTATTTTGTCGTGGTAAAAAGTACATACTTGTCCCTCACGGCCGAACCCGGACAGGTAATATTCCGAGTAGCCAATTGGTTCATCTCGGACAGAGCCATTGCCTTGCATATTAAGGGCCGCGGCGTATACCAGCGAAGTCCCGTGTGAGGTTTGCAAACCGGTAAAATACTATTCGGCTGTTCTCGGGGCCTTAACCTGTTCATTATAACCTTATTTCGCTCATCTTTATCATGTACATGCTCTTAATTAGCGAAGAACGTAGTCTAATTGGCCATAATTAACCGCTGCTGGGGGCGCTTCGTGAAGAACAAGGAAGCCTTCAAAATTACCTAGGTACATTTAGTTTGAATTCTCGGCTTCGATGGAGACCTTGAGCCGAGTATAAATTTACCCCGCGGCTATATCGAGCGAACATTCGATCCGTCGCAACAGACTTCAAATCTTCTTTCTTGGCTCGATGCGGGGCCCCGCACTATTCGATTTGCCAGGAAATCCATGCGGCCGAGGGGGGATGAATCCTTCCGCACAGCATCGCCCTTTCAATTTCGGCATGGAATTAACCCGAAGGATGCGTTTATTCCATCGTGCCACAAATACACAACATA
Organism: Aspergillus lucknowensis; assembly: GCF_044049455.1. Taxonomy (NCBI): domain Eukaryota; kingdom Fungi; phylum Ascomycota; class Eurotiomycetes; order Eurotiales; family Aspergillaceae; genus Aspergillus; species Aspergillus lucknowensis. The sequence goes on along the minus strand of NW_027263595.1, from coordinate 112,205 downwards.
CAAAGGGAGGAGTGTTCCTCAGACTTCCTAGAAAATGGTCCATCGAGAGCATCCTCTTACCTTCAGCTCGTCTGTGAAGAAATATTCGCCTCTTCAATGCGGTTCCCAGGCTTCCTAGCCCTCTCTCTTGCGGCTCAGGGTGCAACATCTCACGCCTGCAAAACCGACGAAGACTGCAGCCTCAATGGTATTTGCAGCCGCCAATGGCCATGGTCGGATTACCCCAACGGTATCATTCTTAAGCCCAGAAAGGTCTGCAAATGTGACCCCGGATGGTTTGGCGACGACTGTGGACGACTAGATCTGCGTCCTGCAGGAAGAATTAACGGATACAACCATTCAGCGGACGGAGTCGAGTCTAGCCATTTCGGTCCCTATGGCAATTCCTCGTGGGGTGGGCAGATCTTCCAGGACCCGAAGAATCCAAAGCTTTTCCATCTCTTTGCCTCGCAGTTTGCGGATGGGTGTGGCTTGAGTGGTTGGAGGCCTCACTCGTTCGTTTTACGCGCGGAGTCGAGGAATGGGCCGCAGGGGCCTTACCAGTTTGCACAGAGTGTCAGCAAGCCGTTTCGACATAATCCGCAGGTAATTTGGAGTCCTGCGGATGAGAAGTATCTTCTGTACACCATCGGGGTGGACGACAATGTAAAACGGGAGGAATGTACGAGTCTTAGCTACACACAATGGCCGAATAACATTTCCGTGTCTGCCGCCGATGATTTACAAGGGCCATGGACCCCGTTCGAAATGGTGTTGAGCTCCAAAGAGCCTCACTCGACAAATCCTGCTCCATGGCCGCTCTGGACACCAGAGTACCACACAAGCAAGATCGTCTTAGGGGTAGAAGACCTCGCAATCTTTATTGCCGATAAATATAACGGAGAGTACGAGCTAGTTCATACCCAAATGTGGAATACAAGCGAATGGAGCCCGACCTGGACAGAGGACAGCTTCTTTTGGCAAGACAAGCGCGGCCACTGGCATGCTCTTGCACATTGGATGATCGATCTCGTGGAACATGATGGGCAGAAGTGGCCGAGGGTGGGGGCTCACGTCTTTGCAAAAGATCTAACGGGGCCATGGCATTTTCATCTGCACGAAGCGTTTAATTCAACAGTTACTTACACAGACGGCTCGAGCCAGACACTGGATCGCAGGGAGAGGGCGAAGATCTTCTTTAGTGATGATGGGGAAATGACGCCGCTGTATTTGATAAATGGGGTACAGGAAATGGGCGAGCGTTCGCGGAGCTCGACGGTCATCCAACCGATTGGGGAGAAGTGGAAAAAGTATGAGAAGCGTTTAGGGTTCCGATAGAGAGTAGATGAACCCTGTTATCGTCTGCAATCGTCTTAACAGTCTAGTTCAAGCGATACTCAAATGAAGCGGATCATAATCATGACGGAGCCAAGAGATGTCTGGAGAGGAACATCGCAAAAGTGTTCGTTGCAGGTCGCCGTCCCTGGCTTTGCATGCTGATCAAGATTCAGCCGATATCCATGAGCTGGGTTATTCCCGTAGGGGACAGGCCCAAGGGTCAACCGAAATCCTCATCGAATATTGTTAGTATGTTCGTATTATGTTTTCAGGCTGGCGGTATGAGAAGAATGTCCTAGAGTAAACATGCTATTGGAGCTTTACACTCGCCTTGAAGGAAGTGTCTGACCCAAAACGTACGGCGTCGTCTCCATGATAGCCTCCCAACGAGCCTCGGTCGGTCTGACGAAGATAAAGGCTAGGGGGTATGTGTTGTTCACCAAGGTTTTGATAGGAAAGCAAAACTGCAACTCGCATTCCTCGGTCGCCGTTGTACGCAACAATTCATAAAGGCATTCGCACACGTCCTGACGCAGGTATAATCCGCAAAGGTTCCTTTGTATCGAGGCTTATTGCACCAGGGCGTGTGGCGAGTCTTGTCTCGTGAAGAACTCACAGAGCAAGGGCGAAGAAAAGCTGAAAGAGGTTTTCTGACGACGGTGGAGAGTCGCAGAACTTCCTCTTGGGCTGCTGTCTGACGGTTCTCCCACGATCCTTCTGCCCAAATCGGTCCTATTTCCTCATACGTAATTTGTGGCGGCCATTACTGGACGATCTGCTGGCCAACCGGCATTTAACCAGGTTGATGATTTGAGGGCCGGCATGAGTGCAGTGTTGATTCCCTTGGTTTTGTAATGCTCCTTCTCTGAGTCGGAGGTGTTTCTTTGTTACCAGACCCTGTTGGTGCTACCGTGTACTAGTATTCGTTACTCGACGTCGCGGATAGAGCGACCATTCGCACGCTGCTTATACGGTGCCGATTTATCAGAAAACTTGAATGGGAGGGATGGTTGAGTGAAGTAAGGCGATGAAGGAGTGGGAGACACCAGGTTCTGAAATGGTTCCGGGGCAGAAAAGGCCCGAAGTCTGAGGACACCAAATGGACAGGCTTTAATTTCTCAAATTGTGATCCAAGACCGTGCCCATTGTAGCAGCAATGCTTCCTCGGTTAAGGAGAAACATTCGTGGATGGAATGATGGCCAGCCTCGGACTCAAGTGGCACCCGGGATTGTGATACGCTTGCGGAGCAAGGAGATGCCCAACGAGAGATATTATAACTAAGGGGTTGGCAGAGAAGGAGGAATGGGGACTGAGATTACCCATGAACCCCGACGTTCTATTTCAAGAGTGTGAGGAAAGGAGATGTGATTTTCATGATGATGAAAGCGATTGATGAGGATTGCCTCCATGATTCAATCACAAATTCCGTGAATGCGTCACAGGCCATGAGCCAGAGAGCGACGTCGACCTCCGGAGAATAAAACCCTGGATGAAGAGCTTGACAAGTTGTTGTCTGAAATTTCAGCAGCCTTCAGCAACCGAATAGTTCGAACTGCCCACAGTCTCAAACATGATTAGTGTGAAGGTTCCTCAGACCTGGAGTTCTCTAAGCAATCCAATGTCAATGGAAGAAATGGACAGGGGAAATGAGGAAACAGTCACAGAAGGCCAAGACTGGATTTGAAGACAGGGCCACGGGTGAAGGGGGAAATAAACAAACCAAAAAAGCAAGTCAAAAGACGGGAAAGAATTAGGGGAGAGGAAAGTTGGACTCCGGAATGATTTTGGCAACTCCTGTCTCATTCCAAGGTTGGACTCAGATCAGCCAGGAAGAGTCAGGGTCAGCAGTCTGGGATTCCAGGTAACTCATCTTTACAAGAGCGGAGGGCTGTGAAGGTGAGCTCCGACCAGAAGCAGGGATCAACTCGCGTGGCGTGTGGTTGCCGGACCAAACGGAGCAGCACCCTTCGTTTGGCCCCCGACACGTGGCTGCTGATGAGTCCGAGGAAGATGGTCAAAAGATGCCTGTTGACAAGGCTGCACAAGCGTGGGGATTCTGTCGAATCAAGACATGGATAACTGGGCTCGCGGGCATCGGGGAAGGATTGAGGGTCTCATGGAGACTGCCCCCCGGGACTGTACCCCGATTCTGACTTGAGGGCAAAAAAGAGATCACAGCCAAGGCGGGTGTGGACTGTGGGTGCTTTGATGCAAGCACCCATCGTGTCGCGCTCTTAGCTGTTACAGAGGCGTTAGAGGAAACAGGACCGATGGCTTATTTCACTCGAAGAATATAAAATTATCTTGAGACAGAGAAGCGCAAACAGGCATCAAAGTCACTTGTTGTTGCGACCCACCTCGCTCGCCTCTCCTGAATCCTGAATCCAATCCTCAGCTGCATGTCACTTCGCCTCTCTCCTCCATTCCGGCTCTGGTCACTTCTCGCTGCTTGTCAACCTAAATACCAGGCCTTTTCCCCCCATCCTGCCTGCTATAATCCGCAACATTTCTAAAATACTCCAACCGGAAACTCGTGCATTGTCATCTTCACGGTACGGACGCTTTTTACTCCCTTCATGGTTGGTCATGCCTCCGGGGATCCTTCAGGCTTGACTCCTTTTTCCCTGCAGAATCCCCACTGACCCGTGAACCTTCTTTTCTTTCCCCTCCATTTTTCTCCCAACTTGCTGTGCAACTTTCAACTACCCTTCTTAGAACTCGATATCTGACTGAGAATCTCCCCGACGGTTAGTTCCCGGCTGCCCTTCCCAGAGCACCCACCCCAATCTACCCATCCAAACGTCACCACAGCCAAGCAATGGCAAGACATACCTCTCTCGATTCGGAGCGCCCCATCATGGCTCAGTCGGTAGGTCTTTCTCCGCCGCAGCAACTGATATGACATGGTCTGACCAAATATAGAACCGTGCGTCGAAGAGATTTTCGACTGTTAGTGGGAGCCCGTCCCTCGCGTCCTCCGAACGTACCGTTGGAACTCTACCTAGTGGTGACCCCAGGCTCGCTGAATTCCATCATTTGCACGACGGCTTGGAGCGCCTGGAGAACAAACCTCTTCAGATGCAACGATTTGTTCCCAGCGCCGAGAAGACCGACAATTTAAGCAAGCTGGCGCTGGGCGCCAAGGTTGAGCGCGCTCTAGGACGGAGGATGACCGGCCAGGATGCTGTCATGCGCGCGAAGCCTGCTCTGAACGAAAAGACCGCAGCCATTGAGCCTCGCACCTCTTGATAAAGTATCATGCTTTGCGGAATTGATATCAGCCCCAAATTTTGAGATACCTTGTTTCTTCCCTTTCAAGCTGCCGACCTTGCATTTGGTTTCCCCTGTTAAGTCTTGTGGTACATGTTGTGGATACAATTTATTGGTTTTGTCCCTGATGAGAAGTTTTGTGTTTTCATGTCTCTCATACCCCTCTTTTCCGATGAACGCCGGCTTTCTCTCTCTCCCTCTTTTTGAATGCTTATGAAATCCCATCTTCAACTACAGATTGTGATGCATACTTTTCCATTACTACTGCATAGATTCCCTTCTGCGACCCAACAATGTGTACCTACCCTTACTCCCAAAAACACTATTAGGCATGACGTTAAGATTGAATGCTCTTTGCCGACCAGACAGTCCCGATTTCCGGAAAACCCAAACGAACGATTCCTTTTCAACAGGTTATTCTGGCGACTTCGAGGTTGGTAGGAGATCAATAGGCCAATATAACAGCACCCCATTCGCGAGCAACAAATTGATTCGGGATATTGCCTCCTGCAGGCGCAGTTTAAATGCTGCCCTGCCTGGATGACATAGGACTGGCAGAAACCTGGCGAAAAGGACGAGCGGCAAGATTGTTGACCATAAATAGAAGGCGGTGGGTACTGCCACACTGTAACACTCGTCACAGTCACCACCACAATTGGGGAATCCTCTCATCTTTGTCTCCATTTTGACCAATTCAAAGCCCTTTGTGATCCTTCCTCTTCACTTCTCCTTTCACGATACTCAATTATTTTTGCTCGCTCTTCTCCATTTGTAAAAGAGATTTCTACCACCTTGTTTTCTCCTGTACGAAGCTTTGATTCCTCTTCTACTTCGCCTTCTCTGTTTGCCTCCCGGCTCTTCCAACCTTCCATTTCAAATCGATCGCACAAGAGTCTTTTCCTCCCACATCTAAACCGCCTCGACCCAACCGCTCCAGACGCAATATACCTTCGTCTCCTAGACTTCAAAGTCCCCATATACGAGCTCGCTTCATTCTTCCCAAGAATATTTTTCACTTCCTTGGAATTGTGAGTAGCCATTGTGTTCCTACTTTGTCGCCCCCATTTCGCATCACAGTATGTGCTCATCAGTGATCCTGGTAGTCAGGCGAAAAGAAGAAAAGTCACCTTCCACTCTTTTGATTCCTCGCACGCTACCTAGACTCTTTCGACTGCCATACATCCCTCCCCCTCGCCCTCCAATCTCGCTGCCTCCGCCCTGGGACTCTCATTCCGATCTCAGCTTCGAAAAGTTACATTTACGACACAATGGCCGACACTACCCAGCTTCCTTTGAACGGCACTTATCATCCGCAGCCGGCTTACCACGATTCATTCAATCACACCCACACTGCTGCCAACAGTGTTTCCAACTTTCAGCCAGCACAGTCTTCCACACCTTCGAATGCCCCACCCAATGAACAGAAGAATGGCATCTCCAAGGATGAGGTCGGCTGGTATTTCGTTGAGCAGTACTACACCAATATGAGTCGTAGCCCAGACAAGCTACACCACTTCTACTCGCGGCGTTCGCAGCTTGTTTTTGGGACCGAAGCTGAATTGGTCCCTGTTGCTGTGGGCCAGAAGGTGCGTCAGTGGACTGAATATGTCTATTTCTGTCTATAGCTGGCCGTTTCTCTGGTTACTAATTCTGTTCTCCCGTTCAGGCAATTCAAGAGAAGATTAAGCAGCTTGACTTTCAGGACTGTAAAGTGCGAGTTGTGAACGTTGACGCTCAGGCATCTTTCGACAATATCCTTGTCTCGGTCATTGGTGAGATCTCCAACAAACAGGAGGCCTCTCGCAAATTCGTACAGACCTTTGTTCTAGCACAGCAGCCAAATGGCTACTATGTGCTGAATGACGTTTTCAGATATCTGGTTGACGAAGAGGAGGCTGCAGATGACGCTGTTATGGCTTATGCTCCTGTCGAAGAGCCGGAGCTGGAGAAGCCAACGCAGCATGAAGCGGAAGCCATGACTGAAGTTGAAAAGGCGCAAGTGAATCATGATGCGGCCGTTGCTAAGATGGACGAGAAGCTCGAGGACGTTGAAGATGGTGCGGAAGCCTCCGTTACTGAACCCACCGCCCAAACCAACGGAGCCGACCATCATGAAGCCATTCCTAAAGTGGAGGAGCCCCCCGCTACCAAGGCTGAGGCCGAAACCCTCAGCGCCGAGGAGCCCGCAACCTCAGAGCCGACTCCAGCCCCAACCGCACAGAAGGATGCCCAACCTCCCACCAAAGAGGCAGCTCCTCCCGCCAGAGCTGTTCCGAAGACTTGGGCGAACATTGCTTCTAAGCCCGGGGCCACGACGCCCGTTGTACCCGCCATCCCCGTCGCTCCAGTGAAGCCTGCTGCTGCGGCTACCACTCCGTCTCAACCATCAGCGCCTGCCCCCGCTACCACCCCGGCTCCTGCTCCTGTCACTGAGAGCGCCCCCAGCCAGCCATCTTCCAATGACGGCTCTGGCTGGCAAACTGCGGGTCATGATCACAAAAAATCCCAGGTCCGCTCCGGCGAAGACCAAAATGTTCTTGGCTACATCAAGAATGTCACTGAAAAGGTCGACGCCAACTTGCTCAGGCAAACGCTCTCTCGCTTTGGCAAACTGAAGCATTTTGACGTGAGCCGTCAAAAGGTATCTTTATCTCACTTCCGTCAGCCCGCCAAAAAAGCAGCGGCTTTACTGACTACGTTTTCTCTAGAACTGCGCTTTTGTTGAGTTCGGCGATCCCGCTGCGTACACCGCTGCCGTTGCGGCAAACCCTCATCAGATCGGCTCCGAACAAGTCAATGTTGAGGAGCGCCGTACTCGTGCCAATGCCTCCGGTGGAAACGCCGGTTACGGTCCCGGCCGTGGTGGTGCTGGCCGTGGCCGCGGCGACCGCACTGGCAGCCAGGGACGCGGTGGCTTCCAGCGTGACGGACGCGGAGGCTTTGCTCCCCGTGGTCGCGGTGGGAATGTCAACGCCAAAGGACGCAATCAGGCCCAGAACGCTTGAGATGCCCATTTCTGCGCCAAACGAAGAAAGGTCAAAGATGAGAGGCTTGCATCTTTTTCATTAGCCGCTCTCCTCTCTTTCTCCCAGTCGTATGGCATTTAACACTTCACCCCGGTTCAAGACTGCATGCATAGGTTTTTATCTAGATGCTTCTGTGGCCCCGGACATGTATTACTCCCCCTTTACTGATAATGACATGTGTTATGTGACCCCCACCCCTGTCACAGTGCATATTAGCGGTTGGAAAAGTCTCATACTCACTTCCATTTCTAGCTGAGGTTCTTCATTTGACCGGCACTTCATGATATTCTTTTTCCGTCACTGTGTTGCCATGATATTTCTTTCAATTTTAGCATAGCGAGCTCAACGCCCGTATTGTTAATATCGTCTGTTCCCTTGCCATTCTGTTTCCCCATCTAGCATACTCCCCTTGTTATACCCTTGAGGAAGGTACCTAGATGGCAGTGTCTGTATCACTTTTACATATTTGAACATGTTTCATTATTTCGACTGGGGTTGACGAGCTTCTTCCTGAGGAGACTGGTGGTCATCTGAGAGCTTGCCGGGGGGCGCACAGAGCAAAGAAAAACAAGATAAGTCTCAAATACAACAAATGGTATAATTATCTTCGAATTCAAGGCTCTGCAATAGAATCAATACGCAGCCCACAGCCCACAGTCCATCAAGTCCGAACGTCCCCGAACCAGTGATCGAGTCTGCAGCCCAGCAGCCGAGGGGCGTCCACGGAGGTCCGGTGCTGAGACGGAGCCTCAAGATTTCGCCTCCGCTGGGGCGATGTAACCGAAGTCGCCGCGCAGGAGCAGGGTCCGTTAACAAACCCTGCAGAAAAGAAAATAAGGAAGCCAAGTGCCAGTGGTGAGGCGGTCAATAATTCTTCTGCTCAGGGAAACGTTTCTCTGGTACTTGGAGCGCTGCAAACCGCAAACAACGGATGTGACAGTACAATACAGAAGATCAGCAAATACGATTGGTTCCGCTGGCATCTGGTGGAGCGGACTCGGAACGTTCTAGATGAGTGCCTGAGAAACGAGGCAGTCAATTTCCTGTTGCTTTGGGGATGGGCAGAGAAGAGCAGCAGCAAATGAAATTAGGTGTTTGCTACTTCTCCTTCAAGTAGAGAGGGCGATGCTACCAGGGTGCAATGAAAGTGAGGCGAAGCTTCCAGGCCTGGCGGTGGACTGCCGGCGAGGCTGAAGTGCAGGCGTTGAGCAGTGGAAGGCGCTGGAAGTCGAGGTGAAGAGGCGCAGAAGCTGTGGAAGTTGCTGGATCGCCGTAGAAAGTTTGGTTTTGTGTGTGCGTCCAGGCCCAGAGAAACATTTAGTTGCCCGCTTCACCTCTTTTTTCTCTTCCTTTCATCGGTCCATCTCTCCCTCTTTCTTTCATTCTCCTCCGTGCTTAAATACTACCCTTTTCCATCACTCCTTCCTTCAACCTCCAGCTGTGTGCCCCGCGATACTGCCTCAATTCTTCTCCTCACCGCTTCACTGAAAAATCTGTAGGTATCCTCTTGTGCTTGCCCGAGCTCCAGCCCCTCACTTCACTTTCTGCGAAACTTGCACTTTTCTCTGGAACTTGCTCTGTGGGTATATTACCGGACGTGGCTGAAGATCCGTTCAATTGCCATCCTCTCGAGCATCTCAGCTTTTAGGACACTAGCTGACACTTACCATTGCCCCTCTCGCAGAACATAATCATCCCACAATGTCTGAGACTTTCGAGTTCCAGGCTGAGATCTCTCAGCTCCTCTCCCTGATTATCAACACCGTCTACTCCAACAAGGAGATTTTCCTGCGAGAAATCATCTCCAACTCCTCCGATGCCCTTGACAAGATTCGCTATGAGTCTCTGTCTGACCCCTCCAAGCTCGACTCGGGCAAGGACCTCCGCATCGACATCATCCCTGATAAGGAGAGCAAGACGCTCACCATTCGTGATACCGGTATCGGTATGACCAAAGCCGTAAGTTAGCCTGTGGAACAAACTGTTTAAGTACCCCAGAACTTACGCCTACCCCAGGACCTCATCAACAACTTGGGTACAATTGCCCGCTCTGGAACCAAGCAGTTCATGGAGGCTCTCTCCGCCGGTGCTGATATCTCCATGATCGGCCAGTTCGGTGTCGGTTTCTACTCTGCGTACCTTGTCGCTGACCGAGTCACCGTCATCTCCAAGCACAATGATGATGAGCAGTACATCTGGGAGTCCGCCGCCGGTGGCACCTTCACTCTCACCCAGGACACTGAGGGCGAGCCCCTTGGTCGTGGTACTAAGATGATCTTCCACCTGAAGGATGAGCAGACCGAGTACCTCCAGGAAAGCCGCATCAAGGAGGTTGTTCGCAAGCACTCCGAGTTCATCTCCTACCCCATCTACCTCCATGTCCTGAAGGAGACTGAGAAGGAAGTCCCTGATGAGGAGGCGGAGACTAAGGAGGAGGAAGATGATGAGAAGAAACCTAAGATTGAGGAAGTTGATGAGGAGGAAGAGAAGAAAGAGAAGAAGACTAAGACTATCAAGGAGTCCAAGATCGAAGAGGAGGAGCTCAACAAGACTAAGCCCATCTGGACACGCAACCCTGCCGACATCACCGAGGAGGAGTATGCCGCTTTCTACAAGTCGCTTTCTAACGACTGGGAAGACCACCTCGCTGTCAAGCACTTCTCCGTTGAGGGCCAGCTCGAGTTCCGTGCGATCCTCTACGTGCCCAAGCGTGCTCCCTTCGACCTGTTCGAGACTAAAAAGACCAAGAACAACATCAAGCTTTACGTTCGCCGCGTCTTCATCACCGATGATGCTACGGATCTCATCCCCGAATGGCTCAGTTTCATCAAGGGTGTTGTCGACTCCGAGGATCTTCCCCTCAACCTGTCCCGTGAGACTCTGCAGCAGAACAAGATCATGAAGGTCATCAAGAAGAACATCGTCAAGAAGACTCTCGAGCTCTTCACCGAGATCGCTGAGGACCGTGAGCAGTTCGACAAGTTCTACAGCGCGTTCAGCAAGAACATCAAGCTTGGTATCCACGAGGATGCTCAGAACCGCAACACCCTTGCCAAGCTCCTCCGCTACCAGTCCACCAAGTCCGGCGACGAGTCCACCTCCCTCACCGACTACGTCACCCGCATGAAGGAGCACCAGAAGCAGATCTACTACATCACTGGCGAGTCCATCAAGGCTGTCGCCAAGTCACCCTTCCTCGACAGCCTCAAGCAGAAGGATTTCGAGGTTCTTTTCCTCGTTGACCCCATTGATGAGTATGCCTTCACTCAGCTGAAGGAATTCGATGGCAAGAAGCTTGTCGACATTACCAAGGACTTCGAGCTCGAAGAGACCGATGAGGAGAAGGCCGAGCGTGAGAAGGAGGAGAAGGAGTATGAGAACCTTGCCAAGAGCCTCAAGAACATCCTTGGCGACAAGGTCGAGAAGGTGGTTGTCTCCCACAAGCTGATCGGCTCCCCTTGCGCTATCCGTACTGGCCAGTTCGGCTGGTCCGCTAACATGGAGCGTATCATGAAGGCCCAGGCCCTCCGTGACACCTCCATGAGCTCCTACATGTCGTCCAAGAAGACCTTCGAAATCTCCCCCAAGTCTCCTATCGTCCAGGAGCTCAAGAAGAAGGTTGAGGCCGACGGCGAGGGCGACCGCACCGTCAAGTCTATCACTCAGCTCCTCTACGAGACATCCCTACTTGTCTCCGGCTTCACTATTGATGAGCCTGCGAGCTTCGCTGAGCGTATCCACAAGCTTGTTTCTCTCGGTTTGAACATCGATGAGGAGGCTGAGGCTGTTGAGACCACCGCAGAGGAGGCTCCTGCCGCTGCCACTACCGGCGAGAGCGCCATGGAAGAAGTTGACTAAATCAGCTAACGAGAGGAAGAAAAAAAAGGGAATGTAATTGTTACTTTTTTACGACTCTGGAACTACTTCGGCTTATGTCTCTAAATGATGGATGGCAGAAGATGGTGTCTTTATGTTATCAACGACGATGTCACTCTCAATGGCGTTTTGAGCGTTCCTATTTACCAAACCAAATACAATAACGGTCCGGTTCTACTTCACTTATCTTTGCCTCTCCAACTATTCTCGCGAAACACACAGTTCATAAAGTAATACAAACTCGGATGAGTTTTTGACTCGGTATCATGTTTGATATATTGTCCGAGGTTCTCTCGTACCTTCTCCGTAAATCATACTAGCCCACTGGTTGAAACCGTCTAGAGTACGGAATAAAACGAAGCAGGAAGTAGCGGCGCTTTCCAGTTCTACCCTAAGACAGTGAGAGTCCAGCGGTCTACGAAGTGGTGGGGGGGCTCGGGGTTGATTTTGTATACCACAGATCATCTCTACGGCCACGACAGCAGAGGGTGGGCGCATTATTATAATACCGGGGTAGCATGACTTGATGTAATTTGAATTACGATAGCTAGCCTCGAACGTCCGTATGAAATGTTCACCTGAAGAATGTGCAGTGGGTTGGAGTTCTATTTTGATGGGAGATAAGATGGTGGGTAGCGCGTGCGGACGGGTTCGGGGAAGGGATATTGGCAGGCGCAAAGAGACAAACAGGGTAACTCCAATTGACAACGATGGATATGAGATGAAATGCTTGGGAATATACGAATGCCATGGGACGCCAACAAGATGCCAGTTGAGGGAAATTGAATGTCGGAGGAAGAAAAGGGAAAACAGGGCAGAAGGAAACACATTTGGTGTTATTCCTTTAGCTTGTAACGTTCCAGAAGGGAAAAATATATATAGCCGGTGGAATGAGACAGCGTAGCGAAGCGTGTGAAGTTCGATAAGAGCGTTAAGGAAGTATTTTGTCTTTCCAAGGACTGCTCCGAAAATGCTCTAATCGCCGGTACAATACCAATCAAAGCGCCATTCTGAGAAACTCCGCGTGGAAAAACCCCAGGTTTTTGCAAGCCAGAGAGCCAGCCCTCCAACAACGCCGAAGCTGCCCACAATCTGCACGATAGCCCAACCTCTTTGTGTGAGGTCCTCCGACCACCGAAGTAGGCCAAGGGGGTCAAGAGGACTAATGCTTGCAACGTGGTATTCGGCACGCTGGCCGTTTTGAGATCGAACGAGAATGCCTCCGGTCGCCTTGTCAGATGACACACCCAGTCCACAAAATCCGGGTGTTTGTGTCATTGGGATGAGAGATCCATCGACGACGCATTCCCCTAGCCGCTCTGTTAGCCAGACAGCTCGCTCTCCTCTCGCCAGCGCCGCGTATCGTTCCCGCTCATTCTGGAGGCTTTGCTGTAAGTCCGACGCCCACTTTGCCAGCCGAATTCGAGCCCGCTTTTCCTCAAGCCTCGAGTAATCTGATATCCGTGCCATTGTGTAACTAGGGGTAACACCGTATGGACTTGGGGCAGAGGATAAAGCAGTACTTTGGAGAGTAATCTGTCGTCGTTCCAACCGGTCACTATGTCGTTGAGCAAGCTTTTTAGCTGCTGAATGACGGATCCACGCCATGTTTTCGCGGTCGAATAACCTCTCAACCAACGGTGCCAGTTCGGAGGCAACCAGAGGCTGCACATAGTCGGGGCTCATCAAGGTACTGGCATCCATGATGGAATCATCGTTCGACTTGGCTGACGATACCGCAAAAGGAGGCTCATCAATCCCTGAAGAAGGGCCTCCAAAAAGATGGAACGGTTTCAGAGAAGCTGCTTGTATTTTCACCTGGTATGCGCATTTCAGGTCCGAAATTTGATCAGGTGTGAGGAGGTCAGATTTAGATATGACGGGGATCACGTTAGTCCAGCCACTAAGTTTGCAGATGCATTTTATATCGGAAGGAAGTGTATCTAAGACGCATGAGCTGAGGACAGGTAGGATCAGTGCGAGATACGTACCCCGTGATATGAGATATAAAGCAGCGTCTACTTGAGACCCTCCATTACCCGCCATCATGTTCTGAAAATCAGCATTAGAACAATCCAGGGCTGTGGTTGCTCGAAAGAGCTGTTGGTTCATATATTGAATGGTGGCATCAAGCTGCCCCGCTTGGCTTAAGTGACCTCTCAGGGTGTCGACGAAGCAGATATTACGCTCGAGAACGACCTCTCCCGTGCTTTTTCGCCGTCGTAGAACTCGCGAATCCTCCAGATCCGACCACCATGTGGGGTAAGGCTTCGAGCTGGCGTAGATCTCTGAAACGGGCGGTACAGCGTGCGTTGGGCGAGATAACGTGCGGGATGATCGGCTTAAGTGAGAGAGGGACACCGAGGAGGTCGGTTCATCGAATGGATCAACATGCACGATGTCCTCGCAAATCTGAACGATGGACTTGATGAGAGACGTTTTACCAGAGCCTTGTCAATCGTTAGTGAGGCATCCCCCCCGACTTCCGTTTCCATTCTGTGTGTGCTTACCAGGTACACCGGCAAAAAGCAATTTTAATCGTCCAAATGATCGTCCCTTGTCTGTGAAAGGCCTGCGACTAGGTATCGTGATACTGGGCATAATAAGCTGTGACATGGTATCGGATCGTGGGTTGGGTGCGGGGCGAGACTCCTCATCTTCCTCGCTGGAAGCAACTGCCTGGCTGCTCAATTCGTCGGTGATGGAAATCTCATCGAGATGCCTCGTCGACTGGTTGGTAAAGGACTTGGGGCTGCTCGGGAGAGACGAAGGGTCATCGGGATTGAAGAGGTTCAGCGGGGTTAATGGCCGCGGGGATGCCAGGTTAGATAAAGGGAATGAGTCCAACCCACTCGCATGATTAGTCTCCAGGTCTCTGAGAATGGGTTTTCGAGAAGCCTCTAAGAGACTACCATCCCCCCCATTCTCTTGGCTGTTGCTCCATTGCTGCTGCTGCTGTGTTGGAGAAGCTGAAATCAAGGCGGGCTTGGTGGCGGACGAAGAGTCTAGCTCAGGTTGACAAGCAGTATCACTCGTGACGGACGGTATTGTCTCATCGAAGCTCTGCACACCATACATACTATCTGGAGCGTTCTCAGAGTCAACGGAAAGCTCGGATCCATCAAGGCGTTGACTGCGGGCCAGGAAGAAAGTGGACGGGGCAGTACTGCGGGGATCGATCCACTGCTGTTGCTCAAGGGAGGACTTGCGAGAGCGCGGGGTTGTGATCTCCGCGACGGGCGGTCTCATGGCGAAGCAAAGATTGTATCACAGGTGCCAAACGGGAAAAGAAAGAGACATAGATCGAAGGAACGGAGCTGGCGATGAGTCGATAAGAGGAGCTGAAGCAGGAGGCACGGATCGTTGGGTCATGGATCACAGCTCAAGCTGGTTACAGTACCCGTCAGATCTGGTCACGTTCTCAGGCAACCCCTCCAAAGGTATCGCGGAACCCCGCATTTTTACTGTCACGCCCATACGGAGAAACAAGCAAGTTAGTGGGCTCACCATCTCATGATCGCTCTCGATCCCACTCTCTTTGCCCCAAATAAGACAACTGTATTGCCTCAAGCCAGGGCTGGTGTTGCCGAGATTCGGTGTGGCTTGAGGAGTCAAGCGCCCCACCTTTAAATCAAGGCTGGCTTGGGCTTCTCATTGCCCCATTTACCCCCTGTTGATTCTGCCCTGGCGCTGCAAACCGTCGGCTCTTCTCGCAGACGGCTTCCTTGAGCTCTCTCAATGGCCGAAGCACTAATTATCGGCTTGGATGGATCTCTCGGCCACTCGAGCAAAAGAACAAATGAGGAGCGAGATCCCGAATCTTGATATCTGACTGCTCATGCTCAGGGAATTTTCCCACGCTCGACTTCTGGGGGCATTTTATTTCATGCATCCGTTGGGATGGTGGACAGAGGGGAAGTGGCTCGTCTGCGGAGCGGCTAGCCTGTTTGGCTTTGATGGCATGGTTTGCTCCAAAGCGAACCTCTCAGGGCTGTCAGCGTCTTCTTACGTAACCGGAAAATGATCGCCAGAAGGATTTAGTTCTCTTCTCTTTGGGCTCAACAAGAAACGATCCCTTCTCAGGGTCTGGCGAGGTCGGAAACAGGCTGACGCATTCGAGAATTGAAAAAAGGAGAAGAGACAGGAAAGCAGTGCCACAAACTTCCCCTGTCAACAATCGATTTTCTGGCCCAGAAGAGGAAGAACTCTTTTCAAAGTCTGGTTCGCCTCCTCAACGCACCGACAACGGAGCACAGCGACTTTCCGAGTCAATGGTGGGCTGCAGCCGATTTAACCTCGAAGCGCACCTGCCGCTTCGAAAACCGCCCTAGAAGGTTCGAAAGCACAAAGAAAGAAGCAATTCTGGCCTAGACGGAAACGGGTTTAGTAAAATAATTTCCTGCATCCCTGCCATCTTTGTCTCTTGTCTTCTTGACCTGCAGGGTCGCAACTGAAGATGGGGGGCTTTTGACAACCGAATTCAAAATTAAACATCATGATTCGCCACTCTCTGTCGAACGAATCGGAGAGCCGAGCAGGATTTCTCGAGCGCCTCCGACCAGACCCATCGTGGTCCCATGGGTGGAGGGGAAACGCGAGAAATTCCCAGAGGTGTGCGAAGCAGAAGCAACCTTGGAAGAGACTTCCGCCAGAATGGGTGAGATGTAGATACAGGATATCTGGAGACAAGGCTAGAAATTGAATCGCAAGTTGAAGCCGATCTCCATGATGCAAAGGGCTGAGAGCACTATTATATTCTCGCTTGTTACCAATCCCAGGCGTCGATCGAGATCAGGATTCGCCGTCTTGGGCCAAGAATGCAGACGAATCGAAAGACTGGGACCGGTAATTGCTCCTCTCCTTCTCGAGCAGGTCGTCGGAATGACAGTCCCTGTCGGTGCAGTCACGAAGCGTTTGAAGTTGGTATCGGGCGCTCCATGATTCTGATCGTTATTCTTCTCCCGGTTCTCGTGTTCCACTTTGGAGTCGCCTTTCCAGGTTCCCGCTCCTTTTCACTGGCTTCTTTTCTTCCCCACGCTCATCCATCGCTAGCCTTTCTCCTCCAGCTAAAAAGGCCTCATCTCTCTTCTTATCACCTGCTCTATCTCAGCCCGGTTCTTCTCACTCGACTCTCGCCTCGCCCGTCGAACTCCCGAGCAATCGCCATGCTCACCTGCTCTCCTTGAGTTCACCCACCCTCGTTCCCTCCTCATCTCCCCCCGCTCGTTCCCCCTTCCGATTATCCGTCTATCTCTTTGGGGTGGGAGTCATTCTGATCTTTCGGTCCTTTTCTCTGCTGTTGAAGAGCACTGTTTTTTATTTGGTTTTGAGTGGATTTCTCAATCCTATTCGTACCGTCTACTTTGCATCACCGTAGCTCCCAAGTACGGCAAGACCGGGGAGATAAGAGCGCCAGAACCACATTCAAGCAGACACCCCCATTCGCAAGAATCCTTATGGAGCAAGATCCATCGTTGTCCTGGTCGGACATGCCGCCGCCCGCCGACGATGAATTCAGCAACTTCCTCGAGTTTGGAATGCAGTTCGGCGATCTTGAGGGGCAGCACGGACCGACCGACCAGCTTCCTCCTCGTTCCGTTGCACAGGTTGCGATGTCCACCACAACCGCCCCGCCCCAACAACAACAGCAGATGGCAGGCATGGACCCCGACGCCGCCCAGTCGCAGTCTTACACCCGCATGATGGGAGACTACTCTGCCGAACTCCCTGGTCATGGCCAGCAAGGAATACCGCATAGCGCGTCCTACTCTAATGCTCCAATGACACCGGCGTACTATGCCCAGAAACCCCAGATGTTTCACGCTGCTCAACAGCAGCAACAACAGCAACCACACCCCACATCTCAACCTTATATTCCGCAAGGCCAAATGATGATTCCGCCGACCCCGAACAGTATTGAACTTCAGGGCAATGCTGCGACGTATCCCCAACGAGTCGCCGACAATCCAGAAATGTACGATCGATATTCTCGCATGATTGAAGAACAGGTTTGTATTCCCAAACTCGGATTCTGCCTTGCCTTATGCTTGCGTCGCTAATGCACATCCCCGGCTTCTTATATAGGCCCTCTACACTCCCCTTGTTTCCCCCGCTATGACTCCTTTGGAATCTCATTTCAGGCAACCCGAATACACCATTCCTGGCGAGTACTTCAGCCCGCTCACCTCTCCGGCGATCGAAGCCCAGAATTCGAATTCCAACGGTTTCCCCATACACTCCGGTCCGATGACGGAGATGAATTTTGTTCACTCTCCTGTTGAGAATGGCTTCCCTGCATCGTCCGCTCCATCATCCCCAGGTCTGTCACGCAAGCAGAAACGACGGCCGTCGACTACTAGCAAATCCTTCCAATCCCGGGCGAAGAAACAGCAGTCCCCTTCGGTTCGACCCCTGACACGAACGAGATCTCGTCTAACCGACGAGGTCATGAATGCTCTCGCGGAGAAAAACGCAAACCCTACGTCGCACCCTCAAAATGCCAGCGGACCGCGCAATGGCAGCGCCGAGAGCTCAGGCCAAGATTCGGTGTCTCCAGAACCCCTATCCGAACCGCTGATGCCACCACCTGCCCTCCCACCGGTCCGAAAGTCCCCCGCGATTGCTCCGCAGACGCACCAAGCGCAAGATACAGGCGGACCTGCAACGCCAGCAATGTTGATGCGGATTCAGCGGTCGCCCCACACTCGCTCCGTCTCAGATCATAACCTGACCCCCACTCAGCCAGCAGTCACTGAATCTCATGACGATATAATGGAAGATGTTGTCCTTCCAGAGGCAGCAACTCCGGCAACTCAGCTTTTCCCGCCCCAAGTGGCTCGCCTAGACACAGCTACCACTACCGCTCCCTCGTCGTCAAGTATATCTGCCCATACCCCTGCTAATCTGGAGCCGCACCCCGCCGCACTTTCCGAAAGAGCCCCTGGATCTGTCGCTCCCAGCCCGCGTTCTGCCCCCATGCCCTCCCCTAGCGGCCCGGTTGCTAGGAAATCCGAGACCCCGAAATTGGGCCCCATGAGCAGGAAGCGGCAAAGTCTCAGTTCATCGCATCCGAGTCCCAGTCTACGCCCAAAGATCAGCCCTAATATTCAGCCATTAGTGCGAGGCGACGGTTAGTAACTCCACTTGTGGTTATTGCACAAGATTTTTTTTTTTGATTATAAGATCTAATCCAAACTCTTAAGCAGGCATATCAGGCGATACATCTGCGATATATTTTGCCTCGAAATCTAACTATCAGCACATTTTGGACGGTACCCTTCCTAACGGTGTCTCCTACCCCGAGGCATTGGCCGAGAATTTAAGTTCCAAACGAACAAACCACAAACTCGCAGAGCAGGGGCGCCGGAATCGCATTAATAATGCTCTCAAGGAGATCGAAGCTCTCATTCCACCGTCCTATGTCCAATTCAAGCAAAACAAAGAAGCTGCAGCCTGCAACGGAAAAGGTGGCGACAAGGAGAAGGAAAAGGCGGGCAACCAGCCGATCAGCAAAGCTAGCACAGTGGAGATGGCTATCGACTATATCAAGTCGCTCAAGGCGGAGCTCGACTCAACCAAAACAAAACTTGCAGCTGCTGAGGCCAAATTATCACCTAGTGGCACGACGCAAGACGTCATCGGAGAACGGAGTAGTCCAGCAAACGGGGTAGCAAAGCTCGACGAGCCAAATCCAGCCAACCACGACTCCAGAGAGATCATGTCGCAGAGTTCAGGCACCGAAACTTCGTCATGAAAGGCTAGACTCGTCTGGTCACGATTATCCAGAGTGGGTTAAGTTTCATGTGACACGTTTTATGAGAGATGGTTTGAACGGGATGAGCAAACAGAGCTGGGCTGGTAGGGCTGGTATTCGTGTATGAGACGGTTGCGGTTCGTTTTAGACGTATCTTGGTAGGGTGGCTTTCTGATTTTCTTTTGATTCCCCTCTTGTCATTGCTTTTCGAGTCAATCTCCTGCTAAGGTTTGCTTTTTCTGGGTTGTCGTTTGTGGCCTGAACACTGCTTCCTTCCACCTTCTGTGTCTTGGGTTTCTTTTGCCCTTATAAGGGCTCCTCCATCTCCTTCCGCAGCTGGCATGTTCTTGGCATGATGGAACCCAATATAATAGCTCAAAATCTGCATCTTAATTACCCTCTATCCAGCTTCCAATATAAAGTGCAGGTCTATCCTATCGGATCTAGTGAGTTAGTCCAAGCAGCCACAATATCTTAGCCAGTTGATTGAGGACCTTTGTCTTATTCGGCAGAGGAAGCGGCCGGCCGTCTCGGGATGCCATGCAGGTGGGTGGGCAGAAGACCGAGCAGCATGGGCCGATAACGTTACACAAAGGTAAAAAAACTTTTGAACATCATCACTCATTACTCCATACCAAAAACAAGAAACCCAGAGTGGCTCAATAATCCCGCATCACAGCTACCATATCATCTAGCCGCGCAACTTCCCCAAGCAACAACGATTCCTTAGCCCTCCACTCACGTAACCTCTCCAGTTCGCCCTCAGAAAGATACAGCTCTTCATTCCCTTTCACATCGCTGCGCTCTGTCTTCTCCAAAAACTCCTTCAGGCGACCCCGCTCAAAACGTAACCGCTGCAAGCAGCGCGACATGGACTTGTATGTGTCCTGGAGGATATTATCACGGATGCGGTCAGGGTCGTAGAACCATAGGAAGATTGTACGCGAAGGCTGGCGCTGTGCGTCACGGGGAACCTCTTGGAGATCGACGAAGCCGCCTGTTTGCATAGATGCGAGGACCTGGCGGAGGTCTTTGAAAGGGAGAAGGCTCACTTCCTGAAGGCGCTTTTCGTCGAGCTTCCCCTTTGCCTGAAGAACGCGGATGACACGGAGGGCGACGTCACCATAGCGTGCTTCCACGATACGCTCGAGTTCGAGGTGGCGAAGTTTGCGGGCTAAATGGCGAAATTCAATGGTCCAAGTTACGAGGCCGCGGTTCAGTCGTTTTGAGGTTAGGTTGAAGGGGGGTTGGGCAAGGAGGGAGAGATGCTGGTCTACTGCATAGGCACGGTTACCGTCGCTCCTGTCAGTACCATCGTCGTTGTCGTCGCCGCCGCCGCCGCCACCGTCGTCATCGCCATTGACGGTATCGTCGAAGTGTCTTTTTCCGAGTCGCTTGTTTGGGGATGTGTCCATGGGCCCAAGAGACCCTACAAGGTCGACGTAGGGGTCGATATCTTGGGTGAGAGCGCTGAGAGGAATTGAAACAGAGTACTGTTCGCCTTCCTCCCCCTCCCGAGGGATTTCGGTGGAGTCCCGGCATTTGGTTGTTTGATATTCAATACGACGGAGAAGGTGGTCGTAAACTTGTGAGGTTTCGCGGGGTGCTTCGCGCTCAGCCAAGTCTAGGAAACGACGGTTCCGAAGAGCGACATCAAGCTTGTCGTAGTTCACCCGAATAGTCAACGAAGACTGGAGATCCGAGATATCAGATCCTTTAGAACCAGGTTATTTTGAGGATTTCTGGAACATACCTCCATGGGAATATCGTCATCCCACCACCCATTCTCCTCTCCATCTCCGCTAATTCCCGCGTTATCGTAGTCAAATCGGGCCCGTTTATTATCGAGATCATCCGAAGTTCCATTGACGCGTCTTCGCTTGACTCCCCGGGGAACTCCATTTATAATTAGCCCACGAGTGAGGTCCCCGTCTAGCCTCTCCTTGAGCATATCAGCTCTCTTTTCAAGCACGAACTCTTCCAGCTTCTTTCCCTTCATATTTTGCACCGATTCCCCCAATCTGATGTGGCGTTCAATATCAAGGATATTATCTGCGGAGCTTTGGAAGTGTGCTTCCCGGACACGGAGGATATATCCATGAGCCGCCAAATCTTTGAGTGTTAAGTGGAGTGTTGATTGCGATGGGATATGGTCGCCATTCATTCCGTTCACCCCGTTCTCATGCTTCTCTCGGACCTCTTGCTCGCCATGGGCCCCATTCATCTCAGGGCCCGGTTGCAGCCTCGGTAACGCCTCAAGGTGACTCACTTGAGCATGACCGAGATACATGATGGTCGACATCACCGTGGCGGCATACCGTCCGAGTCGATCTTCAACTAATTCTAGGATCTTACCAGACCTCGCGAGGTAGTACGCAGCATGCACGTTTGCGCTATAGTACGTAACACCTTCTTCGAGAGGTGTATAGTGGTACACGAGATGGTGCTGGATCATAGCGACGAGAGCTGCGCGCAATCGAGACTCGGAAATGCGAGTGAAACCAACCAGACGCTGCAGAGTGAGACGCTCATAGCGATGCAAGGTCGAAAATATTCGCTGCGGTTTCCAAAGGCCAAACGGTCAGTCAACATGGAGATTCACTCCATTCAGAACTTGAGTCATTGGGAGCCAGCCACAAACATACCCCAAAGAGCTCGCCAAAATTATCTTCTACTAGGAGCATGCATAGCTCCGCAACATACTGTTGGCTCCTCATTAGTACGGCGCGAGCCTGTCGGTGACCGGCCAGCATCATCTTCGCATACCTGGGAAGCCATTTTTTAGCCTTCTAGAGAAACTTCCAGCTTCAATTCTCTAGAAGGAGCACAATTGTCACCGCGACAATATCATGGGGAAATATATGGCAGTATGAGATAGAGTCAAGTCGGATCCTTGAATGAAGTGCGAATCTCAAATTCTGTCCGTGTTCCAAGTTGCTCTCTTGTCTTTTTTACCTCGTCACAAAATGCCCCCAAAGCCACTCACGTGCGATTGGAGTCAGCTAGTGTCACCTGACCATAATGCCGGTTCCGCCCGTTCTCGCAATTCTGGCCAATCAGGGCGCGAGTAATCACAACGCCGGCATCAACTTGAAGCTTTTCAAACGTCGTCAAACCACCAGACAGCAGAAACCCGTCCCCTTCCCTCCACCACTCCCCCCTTCACTTGCTGTCAAGCAAGCCCTCGCTGGCTTCTACGCTCCTCTCCTCCGGATTGTCCTCCCACACATGCGATGATGCTGTCGCGATCTCCCATCAGTCGAAATGCGTTCTGTGCGCTACAGAACGCTACCAGCCGTCGGGGCATGGCCTCTGCCACTACAGCCGGCCTCCAGTACGATGTTTCCGAGTCCGCTGGCGTGAAGATTGCCAACAGAGAGCCCGCCGGTGCTACCGGTACGCTTGCCTTGGTTGCTAAGGCTGGTTCCCGCTACGAACCTTTCCCTGGATTCTCCGATGCCCTCGAGTTTTTCGCTTTCCAGGTTTGTTCTCGTGTCCCAATTCATGCTCTTCCAGGCGTTTACATACTTTACCGCGCGGAATCTAATCCCTTTGCAACCAATTGATAGTCTACATTGAAACGTTCGGCACTACGGATCACTCGTGAGGTTGAGCTGTTGGGTGGTGAATTCTCTGCGAGACATTCTCGTGAAAACGTTGTTCTCAAAACTAAATTCCTCGCGAACGACCTCCCTTACTTTGTGGAATTACTGGCAGAGGTTGCGTCTCAGACAAAATTCCCGGGTGAGTCCTCCATCAGTGCAAAGTGCGAAGGAACGAAAACCTCGGTATCCAAATTGCTAACGGGTCTCGTCCTCGCAAGGTTATGAGCTCAATGAGATCGTCGCCAAGCTCTTGAAACTCAGACAAGTGGCGTTGGCCAACAACCCAGAGGCCATCGCCGTTGACGCTGCTCACAGTCTTGCCTTCCATCAGGGTTTGGGCGAGAGCATCAGCCCTTCGGCTCATGTCCCATACGAAAAGAACCTCTCCGCCGAGGCCGTGGCTGAGTTCGCCAAAAACGCATACGCTAAGTCCAACATTGCCCTCGTTGGTAGCGGCGTCAGCTCTTCGGAACTCTCGAAGTGGGTCGGCGACTTTTTTAAGGCCCTCCCCAGCTCCGGCTCCAACCATTACCAGCTCAAGTCCCCGGTTACCTCCAAGTACTATGGTGGTGAGCACCGCCTCTCCACCAAGGCCGGTAACGCCGTCGTGATTGCTTTCCCCGGCACCGGCGTTTTTGGCACCGCTGCGTACAAGCCCGCTGCTTCCGTCCTTGCGGCCCTCCTCGGCGGTGAGTCCACCATTAAGTGGACTCCTGGCTTCTCGCTCCTCAGCCAGGCTACGCAGGGATTCTCCCAGGTCCGCGTCTCGACAAAGAACCTCGCTTATTCTGACGCTGGTATTCTTGCTATCTCCCTAAGCGGCAAAGCCGACCAGGTCGCCGTTGCCGGTAAGACCGCCGTTGATGTCATCAAGAAGGCCGCCGCCGGTGAGGTTTCCGTTGAAGATATCAAGAAGGCCACTGCTCTTGCCAAGTTCCGTGCGCTCGAGTCCGCTCAGACCCTTGAAACTGGACTCGAGGCGACCGGCTCTGCTCTCATCAGTGGCAGCAAGCCTTACCAGATTGATGAGATCGCTAAGAGCATCGACAACGTCACCGAGGCACAGGTCAAGAATGTAAGTTCCTTTTCGTCACACCGTACAATTATAGGCGCCTATGACTAACATATCTCCCTTAGTTCGCCAAGTCCGCCCTCACCTCCAGGCCCTCCGTCGCCTCCGTCGGTGACCTCTCCGAGCTCCCCTACGCCTCCGATCTAGGGTTGACTGTCTAATTTCCCTCACACCCACACCCACAATGACTGTTAAACCAATGTACACAATACATGCTGCTAGACGGGACAAAAGAACTAAAATCCTGAGTGCTGAACCCTTCATGTGTCTAGACAAATCTCCGCAGATATCTTTTTCCCTCTTTACCCTTGTTTCGATCTCCCTTTTTTGGTAGTGGTTGTGCATGTATCTGTGTGACTGTAATACAATCCTTGTACTCTTATCTTACTGAAGTATTCGTGTCGACTCTATGAAGTAGGTCTATTCGTAGTGATGTTACCCACGAGGTTCGAGGAAGGAAGTTTTGGGAGGAGTACACCATAGAAAGGTATCTTGACTGTCCTTCAAGTCGTAAATGAGAGTAATCTCCAGAAAACTAGCCTGTATCATGTAGACATTTTAAATAAATCTAATTTGGTCTTATAATCCACAGTCCCCTCCCGAGGGGTGAAAAACACAATCAGACTACATCTTCGAGTTCATGTTTGTCAAGCTATTGGAAGGGTGATATTAATATCAGATATATATACCCTTTTCTTGCCCCCCCATTCACTTAATAGTGAAGCAACAGTATCTGTTCCCGAAAATATTCTATAGGGCTTCGGCAATTGAGATCCGGGGCAGATTATCAGCGTGATTTCACACGAAATTTCCTCGGTAAAAAGAAAAAAAAAACCAGCACCCGTGATATTTATGATGGAATCTCTTTGGAAGACAAGCTTCTCAGGGCATACAGAGGAAGTGGCAGGGGATAATCTGCAGGCGCGTATGTTTCGAACGCGACGCGGTCTGTTGCAACCATTCATTCGATCTGACAGAAATGCGAACTGACATGAGGATATTATGTTAGGTTATTTTCTCTATTCCGAAGTACAACTAAAGAAAGACAGATTTGATCTTCTGCAATACTCGAAACCAGTCGAGTCCGCAAAGTTCAAAACGATATCCCCGATATTCGACGAGCTTCACAATAGAGATCCTGCAGCGCAGAAGGGTATTTCAAACCTTCTCTAGTGCTTCGCAGTGACTCGGTCGCCTGTCAGCTTTTCTACCGCCTCCTTGGCCCTATTTTGTGTGCAACAGAGACTCACACGTTAGCCTCGTTTCACACCTCGGTATATCACATGAGGATCGGAGAAAGAGTGACACTAATGGAACCATCTATAGTCCCCGGGAATATTGGCTAGCAAAGGGGATGAGAAGACTCACATGTCACCAAGGGCCACCATGCAAACGGTCTGCCAGATCCCCAAACCGATTCTGGGTGTCACGCCACGGTAGAGACCCTTGATACCGTTTGTGCCGTAGATGTACTTGAAAGTTTTCCCAACAGTGAGGTTCTTGGGGCGATTAGGGTCCTCGGTCTTGCTTTGCATTTCAACACGAATAACCTCGATGGGCTGGTTCCAGGCCGAGAGGCCACCACCTAGACCAGACGCAACGACTTTTTCGAAGGCACCGAGCTTCTCGCCGTCATCCTTGCCAGTGACCTTACGAATAGCCTGCTCCGCCAAGCGAGAGAGACCAAATCGAGAACCCCAGTTGGTAGTCTGGCGGATAGCAACGGCATTGACACCACGGTTGATACCCCGGATACCTTCCTTGCGGTATATATCCATGAATGTAGCGAAAGTGCTAGGGGGCTTAACACCCTGAGCGGCCATCTTGTGTTTCGTAATCTCGACCGTCTTCATGCAAGTACAGAAACCCATAGTCGCGTAGGCCTGGGCAACACCACCAGCCATACCACCGGAGATACCGGCGACGAAGTCGGGCGCACCGAGCACCTTGGCACGGAATTCTGCCTCCGAAGCGACGAAGAGAAGAACGGCACCTTTGGTAGAGGCCTCAATCCAGGCCCACGGAATGAGACCTTGATAATCTGCACAATTACCGCGCGTTAGTCTCCATGACCTCGGGACATGCGGGTTGCGGATTTACTTACAACCGAGGATCCCGCCACGACCCCATATCCGACCCATAGCGCCAGCGAAGCTATCGCCCCGGTTTGCAGCCATGGTTGTCTTGATCACTTCCAGTGGCTAGATTATGCTGTCAGTAAGGAATGAATTTCACGGTCTCTTCGGTTCGAGAAGAAATGTACCTGTCCCAAAGTAGTGACCCTGGTGGAGCCGTCAGCAAAAGTTACTCGGGAGCAACGTACGATGCGAAAAACACTTACTCAAACATATTCAACCCTGCGCCGACTATAGGAGTTGCATCAGAAATCAGACTCGCGTAAACCATGCGCAGAAGTATAGTACGTACGCAGCAGGTTGCTGAACTTGACAGGCTTCTTCTCGAGCTTCGGGACTGAGCCCAGCTCTTCCACAGCTGCAGACATCTCTGGCCTTGGGGAGCACTGAAAGGGGCCCTGACCAAGGGATGTGAGGGGCTTCGTCGCTTAACGGATCACGAGAGACTGAGGAGATGGATAACGACTAGAACTTGAGGTTCAGTCGAGCTGGCTTAGAGGAGAGGAGAAGGGAAGCTGGTTGGGGAGGATGATTTCGGATAGGCAAAAGGGGTTGGCAGAGGAAAGGGGAGAAAAAAGAAAGTCCAGAAATAATATAAACAATGAGCAAAAGTCCAAGGGGGAACGGAGATTTTTTTGCCAGCTGATTCTCTTGCTCAGAGTGATCTTTTGGAGGGATTGCAAGTACACCGTAGCTCCTGTCACTCAGGACGACAACGGACCGGAGTTGCCTGAGGCTCCGCGGCTCGAAGGGGTGACTTGTGCGGGCCAATCACATGAATAATCCGGGGAGCTAGTCCCGATTGGAGGCAGTGACGGACCGAGTCACGCTAGTCTAGTTCTGGGCAGACGGTAGGGATCGGCCTTCATGAGGTTCCTCGGGTCATCAGTTGGGAGACGGAGGAAATCGGGACCCCCAACAGACAAATTGTTGAGGTTCAGGGTGCTTCGTCCTTCGTCGGGCAATAATTCTCCCCATGGTGAACCGCCGAGGTTGACTTCTCTCTTTTCTCGGGTGTCTCGCGGCCCAACGGGCAGCTCTCAGATTTTCGGGGCATATACAGGAGGACCTCTCGTCGCCGCGGCCCTTCTTTGCTTGTCCATACGGTCTCCAAAGGGCAGGAAGTTCGTTGAGTTCCCATTCCAACTCTACGGCACCAAGACAGACGAACTGCGCTCGTCTGTTGGCTTTTGCCGGATCTTCCGAAACCTCCGATCCGGAAAGTAATGGATGACTTGGAATTGAAGTGTTGTTTCAAGGCCTGCTCGAACAAGTCCTATCATACATTAATCGAACCAACCCCAACACTTGATACGTTCGAGTCTTCTCGAAGACGTTAGATAAATAATACAAGATGGTTGTGTTTCAAATCGTCAGAGATATATTTTCCCCCAGAATCTTCGTATCGCTCAAGAAATTCACAGTTTCGCGCCAACAAGCTTGGCGTAAGCCTCGGTGCTGAAACTCTTAGGGCGCTCAATCGGAGCACCCAGAGCACGGTCAATGATCAGCTGGGGAAGAACACCCAAAGCACGTGAGACACCGAAGAGGACGGTGTAGTAGTTAGCCTCATTCAGGCCATAGTACTGCAGGAGGACACCAGAGTGCTGGAAGTATGTCAGTATACTGAGCAGTATAATGTTCTTGACGCTCCCGGTGTAGCGATTGAGAACTTACCGCATCGACGTTAGGGTAAGGGTTCTTGGTCTTGCCGTGCTCGGTCAGGACGCCAGGAGCAATCTTGTAGACCTGACTAACCAGCTTGAACATGGGGTCATCAGGCAGCTTGCGAAGAGCGAATTCACGCTGGGAGGTGTAGCGCGGGTCGGTCTTGCGAAGGACGGCGTGGCCGTAGCCGGGGACAACACGACCGGCGTTAAGGGTAGACCAGAGGTAATCCTTGATGGCCTGGTCGCTGAGGTCGTTGCCAATAGCCTTCTTCATCTCGGTGAGCCAGTTAAGCACCTCCTGGTTGGCCCTATTGAAAGATACTTATGAGCTGAGAACGGAATGATAGAGTAAGGGATTTACTTACAATCCGTGAAGAGGACCGGCCAGACCGTTGAGACCAGCCGCCAGAGAAAGCATAGGGGAGCTGAGAGCGCTGCCAACTAGGTGGGTGGTGTGAGCGCTGACATTTCCACCCTCATGGTCTGAGTGGATGGTCAAGTACAGGCGCATCAGCTCAACGAAGTCCTTGTTGTCGCCGAAACCGAGTTGGTTGGCCAAGTTGAAGGAGTAATCCTTGTCCTTCTGGATCGGAGCGACCTTGCCATCCTTGAAAACGTTGCGGTAGATCTTGGAGGCAATGGTGGGCAGCTTGGCGATGAGGTCCATAGAGTCCTCAAAAGTATAGTGCCAGTACTCTTTCTTGTTGATACCCTTGGCATAGGCCTTGGCGAATGCTGACTCGTGCTCAAGAGCGGTAACGGCGAGAGAGAACTGAGCCATGGGGTGGAGAGTGCTGGGGCAGCGGTCGATGAGCTCCTCAATGAACTTGGGCAGGTCGGAGCGAGCAGCCCACTCGGCGGAGACGTCACGCACCTGCTGCTCGGAGGGAACCTCACCAGTGAGGAGCAGCCAGAAGAGACCTACGGATCCGTTAAAAGGCATGCTACTACACATACCATAATATTTTGTGGCTGGATTTCTTACCCTCAGGAAGAGGCTCCTCACCACCGGGGGCCTTGGGAAGGAGCTTCTGGCACTCGGGAATCTGAATGACGATTAGTGCAGGGAAATCGGGTGGTTGCAGTATTGGCGCCGCTTACGGTAAGGCCACGGAAACGGATACCCTCTTCAGAATCGAGAACAGACCCCTAAGGCAATGGCCGTTAGCTCGCAGGCTTCTGCTGGTCGAGATGCTGGGTATAACCTACCTCCCAGACGAGGCACTTCACGCCACGAGCACCACCGTAGGCTTGGTCAAGGGTAAGCTCGCCAATAACTTTGCTACCGTGTTCCCTAGAAGATTCGATCGGCGAAGTTAGCAATCGTCGTGAATTGGGTTGCTTGGACGAGGCCATGTGCGCACTTTCGGAGTTTCTTCACTTTCTCAAGCTCACCGGGTAGCTTGTCGGCGAATGTGTCCTTTAGGGACTATATGAACCAGAAAAATGTTAGCGACAACGACCGCGAGCCATCTAGAGAGTATGTAGCGTCCAAACGAACCTTAGCCTTCCCGGTAGAGTAGCAGCGCAAGCCATTGAAGGCAGCAGACTGGACAACAGGGCTCCCAGCGAAGGTGCTGGAACGGATGGCAGAGGTACCAAGTCTGAGTGTCGAAGCCATATCGGATCAAACAACTAAGATGCGGAGTTGATTGATTGATGAGGAAGAGAGGGAGGATGAGGAAGACCAAGAGAGCAGCAGGGTTGGGAAAGGCGAGGTTTTGGGGAGAGAGCTGTGTTCGGTTGCATCCTCAGTTTTTTTTCCTTCTCCCCGTCCTTGTTACAAGAACTTCCGGTGCCAGATCCGTACGGTAACAACTGTCGCCGCATATAACAGGAGTGGGCTGGCGTATGGTACGGTAACGCCATTCTCAACGGGGCCGGTCTCCCGAGTGCCCTGCCCACCAACAACAAACTCGGCGAGCTTCACCATTGCTCACGGAGTATTCTTGGTCCTGACCAGCTAGCTTCCGTCATCGCGGCAGGCGGAGGAGCGATCCTCCCCTTCCAGAAAGCGATACCACTGAAACCAAAACAGTACGTTCTGACATATATGCCGTACGATGTGGGCTACGGCTATTTGGAGCAAATGTGGCGTCCATTAGCATTTCGACTTCTTACGAAGTTCCGAGTCGATTCGGACTCTTCGCTGCCACGGAGAATGACGTCGGCAAGTCGAATCTTCATTGCCTCCTCGGGACGTCCCAAGCTGTCGACTTGACCACGGCGGCGGGTCGGGAGAAACCGTCTCCGGTCTCACGATGAGCCGGGCAACACTCAATACGGTACTAAGAGAGCGATGGACTCGGTGCATTTCCCCCAGATATTATTGAATGTTTATTGCGCGGGT
Organism: Aspergillus lucknowensis; assembly: GCF_044049455.1. Taxonomy (NCBI): domain Eukaryota; kingdom Fungi; phylum Ascomycota; class Eurotiomycetes; order Eurotiales; family Aspergillaceae; genus Aspergillus; species Aspergillus lucknowensis. The sequence continues at coordinate 82,130 of NW_027263595.1, read as the reverse complement.
GAGGGGATGTTCAGGGTGACACAGAGTTATTGTTCCTTTTTCGTCTGCTGAGATCCCCGACTCATGACCGATTCGGCTCACCGGTTCAAATCACGTGTTATTATGTACATAAATATTTGACTAAGCAATTAGCGTCAAACAACCTGTTTCGGGACTAGTTTGGGGCTTCGAGTTTTCTGCTCACATGACTCCAAGACCAATGAACCTTTTTCTTTTGGACCACTCCCGCCTTTTTTCAACGACCTCGACTTCCCCTTCTTCATCTCCCTTCAACCGAATTTTGCAGCCCTCCACTGTAATTTCATCTTCTCCTCATTTCTTTCCTTATCTCTTTCTCACTTGCGCATTAAGCCGTACACTGTACACGTACTTCTTGACGAGTTGAGGTGCTAGACACGATCGCTTCGCTGTGTTGCACCTGTAGGGCAAAGGGCCCCTGGCCGTAGTGACGCGACCCAAGCCAGCTTAGGCATTCATCCTCAGCGCCTAGGCTGAGGCACCGCGACACGGGGTATCTTTTGGCCCCTATTTAAGCAAACAATATCCTCTTATTTGCTGGATTTCCCAGTAGAAGCGACTCGTTGGAAACCAGATACTTTGCATCGCATTTGCGACCTCTCGCGCGTTAGTCTGTCAACGCGCACCAGGATTCCACCTACCTCTCCACCGTACTGGATCGCTATTTCACAGCAGACATAATCCGTCATGTCGTCCGCAGTAGCGGAACTGGATAACTATCTCCAGTCAATGCTGGCTCTGAAGGCACCTGGGGTTTCTGGTTCTAAGATCAACAGTATCACCTCTCTATGCACTGCCAATGTTCAGGTACTGTTCCTCTTCATTGCTTCTCGAACCTCCGGGAAAGGATAGAAAGCTAACCGATTTTTTCCTCTTCTGTTATAGAACGAATCCGTCCTTATCCAGAAAATTTACACACACTTCAAGAAGGCCCCAGGCACACACAAATTGGGCGTACTCTATGTCGTAGACTCTGTAACTCGACAATGGGTAGATGCAGCGCGCAAAGCAGGACAACCCTCCGGTAGTGCTGCTCCTGATGGAACCTTTGCCGCTGGAGTGAACAGAGTGACCGAGTTGTTACCCGTTCTGATGACTGATATCATAAACAATGCACCAGAAGATCAAAAGGTACGCTTCTAGATGCAACATGCAAATTATCCCATCCCCCCAGGACCTGCGGGCATATGCAATAAGGCCGATAAGATGCGATGATTTACTTTCGCGCTGCCGATTTTCAAGACTTGTTCGACGTATATCCCGCGAACTATCCCCTTCCTGCATAGAACCCGCACCATCATTTGATGGCGAATAGCTTAACTTACGTATTTCCCCCATTCCATAGGAGAAAATCAGAAAACTGGTCGACATTTGGGAGCGTGGGTACACATTCCCTGCTCCCATGCTTGCATCCTTCAAGCAAAAACTAAACGCACCTGCATCGAACAGTAAGCAGCCTCCATTCCTCTTTGTATTGCAGCAATCGATCTGTCCCAAGGAGCCAACTATACTCCTCTTAGTTCTCAAGAATATGATGTCAAATGATTCTAATTTCGTGTCTATCAGATGTTGAATCAACCACCCCGGAAGGTTCTCCAGCTCCAAACTATGCCCCGCTTGGAGGCTCCCAGCCACCAGCTAATGGTGGAGCGCCTGCTACCGCAGCTCAACCAACGCCAGACACATCAAGTATTTTGAAAGCTTTGGCGGATATGGCCAAGCAGAACACCGCTGCACCGGCAGCGCCTGCAGCGGCGGCTCCGGCTAATCCTCTTAGTGCATTAAGCCAGCAGAGTACAGTTCCACAGCCCGTGTCATCATCCGTAGACCAGGCTTCACAATCCCAGAATGGGCAAGCTGGCGTAAACCCATATGGAGCTATGGCAACCCCGTTCGCGGCTCTAGGTAGTTTGACCCAGAACCCAGCGTTGGTCCAGCCGCAGAGCCAGAGCCATACACCGAACCCATTAACAGCTGCGCAAAATCCTCTTGCTGCGCTTTTGCCACAGCCAGCAGCTGCCCCAGCACATCCGCCTAGCATGACGCCCGATGGCCTACAACAACAACTTCAACTTCTGCAGCTATTGGCCGCACAGGGAATCCCCCAAGAACAGTGGGGTACAGCGCTCCAAATCCTTAGTCTCTCCAATGCTACCAACATGCCCAACCTTAACCCTAACCAAACAACTGGGTTCAATCTCCCCGCCCAGAGTGCTAATGCATGGAGTGCCCATCACGACACACAGTCACGTGATTTCGACAGAGATCGAGAGCGAGATCGTGACTACATGCGGTCTCCGCCTGGCGGATACCGTCGTCGTTCTCGCTCTCCCGGCTGGGATCGACGTCGTGATGTGTCGCCGCCCCGCCGCCGTGATAGCCCTGTCTATGGCGAATATCATGGTGACTCCCCTGGCCGCAGGGGTGCCGATCCCCGTGGACGACGCGGCAACGACTACCGCCAACGTAGTCCTACAGGGCGTAGACGCCGCTCTCCTTCACCTCCCCGTAAGGACCCGACCCTTCCCCCACCGGGCCCGAAATTCATTGAGTGGGATTATTCCATTGGGCAAGGCAACATCAAAGGTACGTCTCAGTTCCCTTTCCTAAACCTCCCTGCCTTTGCTAATGACTATTTGTATAGTCCTGAGTCGTACCCTTTTCGTCGGTGGTGTAACGTAAGTGTTTGTTTTCAAAGGTTCACACTATCATTTCTAACCTCTATCCAGGTCATCTGAGGCGCATTTACGCTCACTTTTCTCCAGATTTGGCATTGTCCAAACTTGCATTGTGAACATCGACAAACGCCATGCGTTCATCAAGATGATTAGTCGGCAAGATGCGATCAGTGCGCGGGATGGAATGGAATCATACAAGTCTGGAGATATGCAGCTCAGGGTATGTTTTCCGGTGCACACATTTGAAATCCGTCTTCTAACACACTATAGACTCGCTGGGGTGTTGGTTTCGGACCCCGTGACTGCAGTGACTATCAGACCGGAATTAGTATAATACCCATCGAGAGGCTAACCGAGGCGGATCGAAAATGGATGCTCACTGCAGAGTATGGTGGCACTGGGGGAAAGCCCATTGAATCCGGCATTGTGGTCGAGGAGCCAGACATCGAGATCGGCGCCGGTGTTTCGTCAAAGGGTTCGTTAACCTCATTGCGTTTATTTTATATGATTCCAGCTAACGTCCTCAATAGCGATTAGTCGACGCATCGCAACCGACACCGGAGGCAAGCGCGGTCCGGTTTCGACGCGTGTATCAAACGACCGTCCCCCTCGCCGTGATCGCGACGGTCCCCCGATGGGAGACCCAAACAGCGCCAACAACGTCGCCGTCCCTCCCGCAGTCCCCGGCTTTGGGTTCTCCTTTCCCGGCATGCCAATGTTTCCCCCTGGCTTCATGATGGGAGGCGCTCAAGGGTCTGGTGGCGCAGCACAGCCCCCACCTCCTGGCCAGGGAGGAAACTGAATTCCCCAACGTGCACCGGGACTACGATAGATACGATGAATGATTTCTCTTATCATCCTTCCATTCAATCCTTGTCTTGATACCATACAGTTTTCACCCTCTTCTCGTTCTTCGTCCTTTCGATATCATCCATTAGGGAGTTTGTGTTTCGAGTTGGCGGTCGGGTTTGAGGATGGCTAGTTGTCTCCACAGCACCTTTGAGCTTCGTCCCATTACGTCGAGAAAGAGATTTGAAAGAAGCAAAAGCATGTATCAAAACGCATTATTTTTCGCCTCCCTGTCTCTTTCATCTTTAACAACCACGCCATGTATTTATTTTTACACATACCTATACTTCCTCATTAGGTTGGCGGAGCGAATGGGAACTTGGGGCTGATCTCCGATTTCACGTACGATTTCTTTTTCCTGGTGTCTTTTACTGTGCCAGGTGCGAAGTCCTGCGTTGTTCTTATGGTGGTTGAAAAGTCGGCAAGCTGGGGACCCGCTGACATCGATATCCTCGGTAGTTGGGCGTATTTTGTCTTTGTCGCTTTTGTTCATTCGAATGCTAATTTACAGTTCTTATACTACTTCAATGACGGAGTATATCCGTACGCTGGAGACACGCCTGAGTACCTAGCAATACGGACAACCCTTCTCTATGCTTGTCATCTCACGTAAGGGAGTAGCTGTATGACGCAAATCTACAAGAGTTCTAGTCAGCCTGGGTAGTAAAAGTAATTCCAGCCTTCAGAAGTAGGCACCAGTCATTCGTAATATGCTATCTCTCTTGCAAGAGAATCAGAGTTCATCTTGGATAGGTATTAGAAAGGTTAATAGTATGATATAACTACCCATCTCATCTTTTGATAATATTTGATTAGGCTCCTGAGGCGCTCCTGACAACCTTGAAGCTAGCGTCGAATGATTGCTCAAAGTCGGCGATAATGTCGTCAATGTGCTCGGTGCCGACAGAGATACGGATACCGTCTTCCGTGACACCGGAGTCCAGGCGCTCTTGTTCTGTCAGCTGCTCATGAGTTGTGGTCCAGGGGTGAATTGCAAGAGTCTTGGAGTCGCCAACGCTGTGGGCAGTTTTAGTGATCTATTTTTGCCACGGCCATTGCAAGGTAACTATTGTGGGTTCGGGCTTACTTTGCGAGGTTGGAGATCAGCTTGAAATTGTCGACGACCTGGCTCCCGACGGCTGCGCCACCTTTAACACCGAAGGATAAGACGCCACCAAAGCCACGCGTCAGGTACCGCTTGGCGGTGTTGTGGCTAGGGTGTTCTTCAAGGCCAGGGTAGGAGACCCAGCTGACGTTCTCATTCTTCTTCAGCCAGTTTGCGAGAGCGATGGCGTTGGTAGCGTGGCGCTCGGCGCGGAGGCTGAGAGTCTCCAAGCCCAGGATGAGCTGCTGGGCCGCAAAGGGGTTCAAGGCAGAGCCGAGATCCCGGAGAATCTCGACGCGGACACGGATCGCAAACGCGATGGAGCCAAAAGTTTCCCAAAAGTTGAGGCCGTGGTAGCCTTCGGATGGCTGGGTGAATTGCGGGAACCGTGCCGCGTTCTTGCCCCAGTCGAATTTACCACTGTCGATAACCACACCTCCGATGGTTGTACCGTGACCGCCAATCCATTTGGTTGCGCTGTGGACAACGATGTCAGCGCCGTGTTCGATGGGGCGGACAAAGTACCCTCCAGCACCAAAGGTGTTGTCAACCTGGGTATCTCTGTTGAGCTACTGACTTTTCCATTTTAATGGTAAAGGTGGAGGCAAAACTTACAACAAGGGGCACACCCTTCTCGTGGGCTACTTTCGCGATAGCCCCAAAATCGGGCACATTGTAACGGGGATTTCCGATGGTCTCAACGTAGACAGCCTTGGTGTGGTCGTCAATAGCAGCGGCGATATCCTCGGGCTTATCCCCCTGCACAAACTTGGTGGTGATCCCCAGCCGCGGCAGGAGAACCTTGAACTGATTGTATGTACCACCGTACAAGTTACTGGTAGACACGATATTATCCCCAGTATGCGCCAAGGCAGAGATGGCCATGAATTGGGCAGCCTGGCCAGAGGATGCAGCAACCGCGGCAACACCGCCTTCAAGAGCAGCGATGCGCTTTTCGAAGACGTCGACAGTGGGCTACAATAGATATACTAATCAGAACTCAATTGGCGGAAGAAGGATATAATTGGGGCGCGCCTACGTTCATGATCCGGCTATAGATGTTGCCGAACTCTTTGAGGCCAAAAAGCCTGGCGCCGTGGGCGGAGTCATTGAATGTGTAGGACTGGGTAGGTATTAGTACCCTCTTTGAGAGATTGAAGGTAAGACTACCTACGGTAGTTGCATAGATCGGAACGGCACGAGCTTTGGTCGCAGGGTCGGGCTCATGGCTTCAAGGCTATTAGTCCCCCACCGAAGGTGGGCACCACCACACCTGGGCGAGGAGGGTGCTTACCCCGCATGGAGCTGCAGAGTCTCGAAACGTTGTGGAGGAGGGTTCGACATGGTTTTTATTCTCGTCCTCTTCACACAGGAGCTCCAAGGTCACAATGATATGACAACAAGTTATCTCTGGATCTTGCTTCAAGGAGAAGTGCTTTGAATGTCCAGGAGCAGATGGAAGGGTAATATAGGCGGGGAGGAACCAGCACCTTTCCAATGCCCGCAATGGCGTGATCGCCACTTAACCAGACTCACTCGGGCGAGAAAAAGGGCCCCGTTCGAATTATTCTTACATTAACAATCGACATCAAATGGTTCAGTTGATGACTCTTGGTCTCCCAACCATTGACCCGTTGGAGGTGAGATGGCTTGGCGTGGTTTTTGAGATCCGAGCGTGGATCGGAGACGAAGAGTGAATTAACAACACAGCCCAAAAAGAGGGCCGGACAGGTCGTGAGGGACTGAAATGTGGCTGATTTCCTTCTGATCAATTCAGACGGCATGGACACAGCTCGATATTGATCTGCTGGAGTGATGAATCAGCCGTGGATCTTGGTGCAGAGCCTCGATTAAGGGTCCAAGGCTCGTTCATGATTGACTGGAGCTCTGGTTCAGCATCCGATAAGAGTCTTGGTGGTTGGATCCGATATACTTTGGGAAGTTTCTCATGATTTCCTGATTTTGACCTCGAGCAGGGAGCTGATGCCTCAAGATCAATGACCTCCCCACTGCAGGAGCGCCGAGTCTTCCCCAAAAAGAAATCATCCTTTTCAGCAGCAGTTATTAATAGCAAGGCAAGGCTGTGGAGGTTCGATCCATCCGATTTTCCGTGAAGCTTCGGCCTTCTTCAGTCTCCGCGATCAACCCTCTGCTGGGCTGTCCATCCATGGAACCTCTGCCAGCCTTTGGTTCTCCTCGATTTGAAGTCGGAGTACAAACTGTGAACGCTGAACAGAGTCGGAGCTCTCCAACGCGCAGCAATTTGTGATGTCGTCATTTGACCTCGTGTCCATTGTCATGCCCAGACGCTTGTCAACAAGGCAGCCAGATTCTTGCAATCATAAGCGACCTCTCGGCAGACTAGTAGGCGAAGGAATGTGTGGCTGCGAATCATTATTATGAGCGCCGCGCGGTGACTCCCGATCTTCTCTTGTTTTTCCCTCTTTTCGTTTGATCCTCAGACAAGGCCCAACTCAACTTCGGCGAGTTTTTCGTCAACCTCGAGTTCATAAATTTGAAGCCCAAGCCCAGTCGCTGAGCCGCGTCCACTTCGCAAAGACTGATCTTCCTCAAAACCCTTTCGCCGTTTCTGTCACTCTCTCGCCCTCTCGCCCTCTCCTTCTCTCCTCTCCCATCCGACCTGATATTCATCGCGAAACCACTCGCGAGGAGTTTTTCTCAGGTTGGTTCCCACTCTTTCGTGTACCAATCCTCTGTGACACAAAGCAAACTTGCTTTATTCGCGCCCGCGATGGGGTCTTTGTTATGCATGAGCTATGGATCTAGCCTGAACTCTCACATACTGATATGAACACCTACAGCCATACCACTGCGCGCAAAGACCCCCCAGCCACACCGCTGGACTTCCTCAAAACTACAATGGCTGGTCTCGATTCCCCAGTGATTTTCTATATTCTTCGGGCTGTTCAAGCCCTCTTTGCAATCATTGTTCTGGGTCTGGCTGGACATGGTCTGTGTCCCTCCAACTTGGTTTCTCGAAGTCAGACTAACTCTCACCAGCTGTTAACGAGGCAAGCATCTTTAGTCCAGACAGTGTGAATTTCATGCTTTTCAATGGTATCTGGACTTTCTTCATTGTTGTTCCATACTTCGTCCTAGCTCCGATATTCGTTCCTGCCGCCGCTCACCGTTTCGCCCTCCCGGCTGTGGATGGAGTCACCATGATTTTCTGGTTCGCTGGTTTCATTGCTCTCGCTGTTGACCTTGGCGATGTGCCTGGGTGCTCCCACTATAGCGTCTGCCAAGGCCTGCAGGCTGCTGCGGCATTCGGCGCCTTTGATTGGTAGGTGGCTAGCGGACTCGAGGAAAGAAAGGGCTCCAAAGGTCACAGTCGCTAATGCGGATATTTAGGGTTCTCTTTGTGGCTACGACAGTTCTCAACGCGCTGGCAGCTCTGCGACGGGATCCTGGCCCTAGCGCGCAGCCTCCTACTGCCTCTGTGCCTTAGGCTCAGCTACCAAAGCGAGGCATCGATATTCCCATATTGATTGATGCGGTGATGTAATTTGAATAGCTCTCTTTCGAGCTCGAGGATACCCCGGATTTGTTGTTTTTTATATGCTTAATACCCCACTATGCTGCATGATATTCCTAGTGGTTTGGGCCGATGAATATATATCTTGTTTGGCTTTCTCCGCAACTTTGGCCCTCCTGGTAGCACGACTATCTGCATGGTCAGGTCCGACCGAGACATGACTCGAGACGACAAATAGCATCATCGTAAGGATGAGCTTCTGAGCGAACCTGAAGAACAAATTCTGTCTCTAAAGCTTGGCTTGGATGCCATACTCTTTCGCTGGTGTTTGATAGGGCTAAGCTCTGATGGAAGAAGAAGAGCCCGCCACCTCGATTTAGCTCCATATGTAATTCCCGGCAACGCCCGCGACTGCAAAGCGCAACCCGTTCATATTTAAATATCCTGTGTTCGACCCTGATGGAAGATAACGCAGTCACGCATTCGGAGCTGCACGCGTTGTGGATTTGGACGCTCTCTTTTGGAGGGCCTTGGGAGCGATTGCTTGGCTCTGGCAGAAATTCTTGAGTGGAGTGGCGGAGTGGATCTCAATAATCTTTGGTGTTTTGCATGCGCTCACACCTGTCAGTGAAAAATTGAATCGTGCTTGACTTGAAGGAGAAGTTCTCCGCCTGAGAGCAATGTTCCAAGTCGATTGTTGCCTCTCTGGGTTCCATCGCTCCGTCAAGTTGCCATTGGAGTGGCTCACCCGTTACGAGAGAAAAATCTTCTCTGGCCCACTTGGGAGAAAGGAAGTCTCGCCTCCAACCTCCACAACACCATGATTGGACTTGCAGAGAAGAGTGAGAGAGCCCCAAGTCCAGCGCAGGGCGTGACAGATGCGGAGTGGCGGATAACTCGAAAAGCCTTCCAGTCCACGGGTATGTCGTCGTTGTCGGAGTCTCTCTCGTATCAGTCAGCGTTGCATCCATCGCCATCGTTGGGAAATCCTCCCAAACCCCCTACTTTGACCTCGTTTTCTTTACTGAAGGAGCTTGATGCTCTCTGCTGCGAGAGGATTTGTCATCTCTCTTTATCTCTTGACTCACTCTACAAGAGGGGAGAGATAACGGTGGCTGCGAGCACCTTTAAAGCGTACGGTTCCTGGGGTTCTACTGGGTCTTCCGTCTCTTTCTAGGTCTGTTCGAGCTTGAGTCAAGCCTGGTCTGGGTGGAGTCCGTCCTGGCTTTTTCTTCTCACAGATCTTCCTTTCCCGTCTTTCATCGTCTTCCCTGAGCTTCTCAACGCCCACCTCTACCCATTCACCAGCTCTCTGCCATTGGACTGCCCAGGGCCAGTCATGGCCTCTGAGAACGACCTCAAATCTCTTCCAACGGTGGCCCAGGGAGGGAAGGAGAAGATGACCAATGATGCCGTTCAACTGGCTACTGCTGCTCACTCTTCCGGGCTCGATGAGACCGATTGCGAGAAGTATGGCGCGGGCCGCGACTCGAATCCACTGCCGGATCTGAAGCGGAAGCTGAAGAGCAGACATCTACAGATGATCGCAATTGGTATGGCTCCGAATACCATAACGTTCGCTTGTGGTTGGGGTTCACCCGTCGAAACGGTATGCTAACGTACGTCCAGGTGGCACGATCGGGACAGGTCTTTTCATTGGTAGCGGTTCTGCTATCTCGACCGCAGGCCCGGTTGGTGCTCTCATCGCCTATATCTTTATCGGATCGATTGTCTACTCCGTGATGACGGCGCTGGGAGAGATCGCAACCTACATGCCCATCCCTGGAGCGTTTACTTCTTATGCGACTCGAATCCTTGACCCCAGCCTTGGGTTTGCGATGGGCTGGATTTACTGGTTTTCTTGGGCCATCACCTTTGCTCTCGAACTTACGGCAACCGGCCTGATCATACAGTTCTGGGACAAGGACCTCAACATTGCCATCTTCATCGCCGTCTTCTGGATTGTAATCACTTTCTTCAACCTGCTTCCGGTCAGCTTCTTTGGAGAATTAGAGTTCTGGTTCTCGAGCATCAAGGTTCTCACCGTTATTGGGTTTCTGATCTTCGGGATTTGTATCAATGCAGGAGCGGGGAGAGAGGGTTATATTGGGTTCGATTTCTGGGTCAATCCGGGCCCATTTGTTGCCTACGAGGGTGTCTCGCCTGATTCGACTGCTAAATTCGTCGGGTTCTGGGCGGTCCTTATCCAGGCTGGATTTGCATACCAGGGAACGGAGCTCGTGGGTATCGCTGCGGGTGAAACTGAGAACCCTCGCAAGACTGTACCTTCGGCAATCCGCAAGACTTTCTTCCGGATCTTGTTCTTCTTCGTGTTGACAATTTTCTTCATTGGTATCCTTGTTCCTTCCGACGACGATGGACTCTTGAACTCAAGCGGAAATGACGCCAACTCTTCGCCGTTTGTCGTTGCGGCTAGACGTGCAGGCGTCTCCGTCCTGCCGGATATCATCAACGCAGTCCTACTGACCGTGGTGCTTTCCGCTGCCAACTCTAACGTCTATAGCGCCAGTCGTATCCTAATTGGTCTCGCTCAGGAAGGGTTCGCGCCACGTTGGTTCAAGAAGACGTCGAAGCACGGTGTGCCGTACTGGAGTGTTGCATTTACCTCTGCCTTCGGCCTCCTTGGCTTCCTGAACGTTTCAAACTCTGGAAGCACCGTGTTTAACTGGTTCCTGAACATCTCCAGTGTGGCCGGTTTGATATCATGGGCATCTATCGTTGGGTGTCATCTTGGGTTTATGCGTGCCTTGAAAGCTCGCAATATCTCCCGTGACCTCCTCCCCTACAAGGCGATGTGGCAGCCGTGGTTTTCCTGGTACGGGCTCTTTTTCAACATTCTGATAATTTTGACCCAAGGATTCACCGCCTGGATACCTGAGTTCAACGTGACGGACTTCTTCGTCGCTTATGTCAGTGTGATCCTCTTCGTGGTGCTCTACCTTGGGCACAAGATCATCTTCCGACCCGCGTTCGTTCGCCCGATCGATGCAGACATTGATACCGGGCGTGTTGCTCTGGAGAACGAGTACTGGGAGACCACGACTTCGGACAAGTGGTACAAACGGGCGTATAAAGCGCTCTTCGTATAGACCGCCTCGCGGCCCTCCCACGATTCATTGTTTTAGTTAATTTTTCTTGTATATTTAGTGTTTTCTGAGCATTCTCGTTGTACATTGTGCGTTCACATATTTGATGTTGGCATCGCATGGAGTTGGGTGAACTTATTCTACATGTTCGTCAGTTCTGTGGGCAGTTCTTGGTAGATCGGAGGAAGGAAGACGGAGATAAGACTAGCCAACAACAGCTCCGGGATTCACGTTTCTTAATTTTGAGGGGACCCGAGTCAAAGCAGACTCGGCAGCTACGGAGGACGTGGTCGGTGGCGACCAACAAGGGATGAATGGAGAGTTGCCAATCGGCCTGAACGAAGAAAAGAAGAAGAACTGGGGAAGCATTCACATGCAGCCAGAACTCCGGGGCAAGGCACCACCTTGAGTTAAAATCTCCAGCTAATCGATCCTTGGCTAAAGTCTGCATCATGCGGTAGTTGTTAGAAATTGACGCCGGCATGTGAGCGAATGACTGATCACAAGATGACCACCACAGGTCCTCTCGTAGCTGTATTGAGCGCCCAGATTCCGTATTCAGAGCCTGCCATGTAACTGATGTCCTCGGTTGTCTTTTTTTCTGTGTCCTCTTGCGAGTTTCACTTCATCTGCCAGTCGCCATCTGGACGTTGAAATGTCTGGGATTGGGAAAAATACCGAGGCTTTTACCGTAAACGTGCATCGCGTGGGGCGGGTCCCTGGTGGACTGGGCGCTGTGGGCTCCAGCGTCAACCACTCAAATTCATTTGCCCTTCTCAATTTCACGCTGCTGACTTGAATCCCGATGTCCCGTCTCCATATTTCCCAAAGTAAGTTGCAACTGCCACTTCATTCCAAGTTAATACTCAGCTCTTTCTCGCTCCCTCACTCCTTCTCTTTCACCATTTCTCCGTGTCTCTCTCTTCTCCCTTCCGCCCCATCCTCTCGTTCCCTCAGTCGCTGACCGTCTCGGTCCCCTTCACCTTCGTCGCTCGACTTAACTCCGCTCTGAACTTGGGGATCCTACTCTGTTACCATCGGCCTCCCCGGGCATATTCAATCAATCAGGTCGGGATCTCCCCTTCCCAATCTACCTTTGTATTCCCGAAAGCTTTAAAGCTTTCTAACGTTGGCGCAGTCATGTTTTTTTCTCAGGAGCCTGTTCACTTTACCCGCGCAGCGGAACTTAACCAGGAGCCCCCGAAAGGCACCCCTTACTCTGTTCCAATTCCCGGTACCAAGAAGGATGGACGAACTCCGGTCTATCGTGCTTGGAATACACAAAAGGAACTGGTCAAGACACTGGACCCGAATGTATGCACACCTTTCAAGTATCTGATGGACACCACATAAATGGGGCTAACCTATTCAGGTTACCACCGCCCATGAAATATTCGAGTCGACCGCGAACCGGCAGCCCAAGGCGCATTGTCTAGGATGGCGTCCGTTTGATCAGGCGACAAAGAACTTCGGTCAATACCAATGGCTTGACTACGGCACGGTTCAGAGACGGCGCGCTGAGTTCGGTGCGGGCCTGGTGGAGCTCCACAACAAGCATAACTGTGCTCGTCCTGGACAGTATGGTGTCGGCCTCTGGTGCCAGAACCGCCCGGAGTGGCAGATTACAGGTATATCCCGCCCAGTGCGGTTTTTCTTGAAGGTGGCTAAGTGTTAGACTTGGCATGCATGTCCCAGAGCTTGTACTCGGTTTCGATCTACGATGTCCTTGCCTCCGACGCTACTGAATACATCATCAACCACTCCGAACTGAGCTGTGTTGTCGCTTCCTTACCCCATATCCCGACGTTGATCAAGCTAAAGCCCACCCTCCCGAACCTGAAGATTATCGTGAGCTTGGATCCTCTCGATGCCGGCGAACAAGCCGGTCACTCGAAGCGGGCCCTCTTAGAATCGATGGCTGCCGATCACGACCTTGCAATCTACAGCATGGACCAAGTCGAGGCCTTGGGTGCTGCCGCAAACCGTCCTTATAACCCCCCGAAATCCTCCGACATCGTTACCATCAACTACACCTCTGGTACCACCGGCGCTCCCAAGGGCGTGGTCCTGACCCATGAAAACGCGGTAGCAGCGACCTCTTCTGCGTTGGTGACCATTCCCCAAGCTCGGGGTGATACAATTGCGTCATATCTTCCCCTGGCTCATATCTACGAGCGTCTGACGGAGCATGCAGCGTTCTGGGCCGGTGCTCGCATTGGCTACTTCCATGGTAACATCCTCGAATTGGTTGACGATTTAAAGCTACTCAAGCCTACCGGATTTGTATCGGTTCCACGGCTCTACAGCCGATTCGGAAGTGCCATCCGCGCTGCGACCCTCGAAGCTCCTGGGTTCCGAGGAGCCTTGTCCAGACACATTGTGGCGGCCAAGACCGCAAACTTGAAGAACCCCGATCCCAGCAAGGCTACCGTAAAGCACGCCCTGTATGACCGGATTTGGGCCAAGAAAGTTGCGTCGGCTATCGGCCTTGAACGTGTGAAGACGATGGTCTCGGGATCTGCACCTTTGGATCCTTCTCTCCACAATTTCATGCGGGTCGTCATTGGCGCCGATTTTTCTCAGGGTTATGGTCTGACCGAGTCATATGCTATGGGATGCGCGCAGTCTTCCAAGGATCTGACTTCTGGAAACTGCGGACGTCTCGCTCCGTCGACGGAGGCATGTCTGCTGTCTCTCCCGGATATGGAGTATTTCGCCGACGATAAGCCTTGCCCTCGCGGTGAGCTGCTCCTGCGTGGCCCGAACGTGTTCAGAGAATACTTGAAAAATCCTGAGGAGACGTCCAAGGCAATAACGGAAGATGGTTGGTTCCGGACGGGCGACGTTGCTAAGATTGACGAGAAGGGCCGCATCGTTATCATCGATCGCCGCAAGAACGTCCTCAAGTTAGCACAGGGAGAGTATATTTCGCCGGAGCGACTGGAGGGTATCATCATGTCGGAGCTGGGCTACTTCGCCCAAGCCTACGTCCACGGTGATAGCGTGCAGACCTTCCTGGTCGGCATCTTTGGTGTGCAGCCTGACATGTTTGCTCCATTCGCTAGCAAGGTGCTTGGTCGCACTATCGAACCCACCGACGTCGAGGGGGTGAAGGCTGTGCTGCATGACAACAAGGTTAGAACTGCAGTGTTGAAGGACCTCGAGCGCGTGGCGAAGAAGCACAAACTCGCTGGATACGAGAGGGTGAAGAACTGCGCTTTAATGGTTGAACCGTTCTCGGTAGAGAATAGCCTTCTGACACCGACGTGAGCACCCCATATTCAAGACCCGTCAATTCAATGCTAACTACGGCTTAGTCTTAAACTTAAGCGTCCCCCGGTTGTGAAGAAGTATCGTCAACTTCTGGATCGGCTCTACGATGACGCTGATGCTGAGCAAGCTGCTCCAAGGGCGAAGCTTTAGTTCAACATCATTACTTCTGTACATAGCAAGTTTCCATCTGGCGGCTGTCGCCTTTCTGTATGAGTCTAGAACTTTTAGTGTACCATCAAATAAATGTCAAGTTTATCTTGACTTTGCTAACCTTACACAACATTGAAGTCGTGTATGGAAGGGGACATGTGATCCGCGAGCTAACTCTTGGCACCAGCTATCTCAACTCCAATTTCCGTACAAGTTCTCTGTCACGACCCAACCCCCAAAAGCAAACCCCTTAACTCCAAACTCAAAATGCATCTCCTCAATCCACTCTCCACCCTTTCTCTCCTCTTTCTTCTAGTCAACCCAACCCTTTGCTCAAAACTCACAATCACTATTCCGCCGTCCACCATTCTCCCAAACCCTCACTCCCTTCCCGCCGACACCCACGCAACCCTCACATCAGCCGCTCTCAGCGGCCCCCTAAAGGCTCCCCTCACAAACGCCGCAACGTTTGTCTTCTCCGGTCTCACCGCTTCCGACTACAAGGATCCCCAGCAGGATGATTTGTCCGGCTCTTACCTCCTCGACATTCGGTCCTCGGAGTACGTTTTCGCGCCGCTGAGAGTTGACCTCGACGCCGCAGGATTTGTGGTGGGTGTTTGGGAGACGTTCCGCGGAAATGAGTGGGGAAATCGCGGGGTCGAGAAGTTCAATTCTGCTGGGGACGGGGCTGCGAGTTCCCAGCGGAAGGCCGACGCTGTTGTGGATGCGAGGGTTGTTGCGAGGAAGGGGTTCTATGAGGCGAGACAGACTTGTTTGTTCCCGACCCCAACCTCCATCCTGGTCTCCATCCTTGGTTTTTGTGATTTTATATATGCTAACATCCTGGAATTCGGGAATATAGTCTCCCCATTGTCTCTCCTCAAGAACCCGATGATTTTGCTTGCGCTTGTCGCACTGGCCTTCACGTTCGGGATGCCGAAGCTTATGGAGAATAGTTCGTTTCTACCTCCTCCCTCCCCTTTCTCCTTTGCTCGAGGCGTTTCTACTTCCTCGCTCTTTTACGTTATATCGATTACTCTTGCTGACCAGTTGCGTGTGTAGTGGATCCCGAAATGCGTGCCGAATTTGAGAAGCAGTCTAGGGCGTCGCCGATCTCAGGAGCGCAGAGCGCGATAGCTGGTGGTGGGCCGGGAAACTTCGACCTTGCGGGCTGGATGGCTGGTGCGGCACCTAGGGGTACGACGCCCGTTCCGGGATCTGGGGGTCCTGGTGCGGGTGCGGCGAGTGGAAGGGAGAACAGAACTGCGCGGAGGAGGTGACCGACTGCTTATTCTACTATAAGATTGGAATGCATAGCTAGAATGGATGATTTATTATGTATAGGATACATAGAGTATCTGTCATGTTCATCCAAGCGAAAACTTCACTCATTTCGGGTGCTAAGTAAACCAGATCACATCAATAATGCTGAGATATAAAATCCGTATTACGCCAAGTACACAACGAGCAAAAATAGACAGATCCTCCAACACTTAATAACACAGCCTTACACCCCAAGGTTAAAGGTACAGCGAACAAAAAGGCATCTAGAAATCGCCACCAAAGTCATCACCCCCGCCGAAATCATCATGGTCATCGTCGATTGCGTCCGCCAACAACGCACCCCCAATCAACCCACCGCCAACACCTAGCGCTGCGGCGCCGGCCATCCCCATCCCACCCCCACCGGGTCGTCTTCGCTGTGGCTGGCCATAAAACCCCGGCTGCGGATATCCGTACCCCGGCTGCGGCCCATAACCGGGCCCGTAACCCTGCTGCGGATAATAGCCACCGGGACCACCGTAGCCCGGCCCGGGACCAGGAGATCCATAGTGACCTTGAGGAGGATATCCTCCACCATAGCCTACAGGAGGTTGGTGATGGTGCGGCGCCGCAAAGACGGGGCGACTGGAATGCCCATGGCCAGAGCCCGGGGATCCAGAAGAAGCCTTGCTCATGAGCTTGCTAAAAAATCCCTTCTTCTTCTCCTTTCCCCTTTCCTCTGTCCCCGCTGAGGCGGGAGAAGGAGAGTGCGGGCTATCATTGGTATAGTAGTTTGACGCAGCACCGGCACCGGCACCAGCACCAGCACCGGATCTCGCGTCTTCCTCAGCTTGTAAGCGCGCCGCTAGCTCAGCATCACTTTCGACTGCGTCTGCGGCCTTGTCTCCGGGGGGCCCGGCGCTGCCGCTTGGCCCGGAAGACTCGGCGTTATATGGATTATTCGAGCCGAGAAGGTTCGCTTTCTTCTTCTCCGAGTCTTCCGCGCTCGCAACGGCAGACGGATTACCGGGGCCCGATTCCTCATAGGATGGTGGTGGTGCGGTCCCCTGGTCGGTGTGTGGTTGTTCTGAGGGCGGAACCGGGGCGACAGCTGGAGGTGTTGGCGCGGGTGTAGCTTGTGGTGGTTCCCATTGGGATTTACCAGTTGCTAGATTTACAAAGAACCTAGACGTAATTTTTTGATTAGATTCTAGCGAAAAAGTCGAGTTGAACATGAAGAAGATAGCGCACCATTGTTTGTACGTATCATCGAACTGAGTTGTCCATCCTTCCGGCGCCGAGGGAGGAGGGGGACCAGGTGGCGGGGCGAACGACATCGAAGGATTTCAGATCAAATTTACTTCTGGTATTACCAATATCTCAGACGGAGGTTGATCAAGAGAGGAATGCCTTGACGCAGAAGCAAAATCAGAGATCTCCCACTCAATGCGCCGGCGAGGGTTTGAGAATCTGTGATCAAGTGTGAGTGAGATGCGGGGGATTGCCATGGATGGCTGGCTTATGAAGTCAAATCTCATTACTCGCAGCACCAGCTCCGCAGTGACGTTATTGGTGGGTTTGGCTGCAGATTGTGGCTGTGTACCTAAGCCACAGGCCATCCATCAAAGGATTCGGACCACGAGGGATGGCTCAACCCAAGAATTCCAGATGATCCAAAGAGAAGGGACGTCGATCCTGGTTTCCGTGCCTAATCGGGTTAAATATTGGGAAGCTACTTTATTACTTTCTGTCATTATCATTATTGGAGTGAGGATTTAATGCATGCCCTTTGTTCACAAGCGCAGGCCTCACTCAAAACTCCTTGGGCCAGTTTGGGTCGATCATGCTGCTAGGCGGCCACCAGAAATCATCCTCCAGTCCATCGAGATCTTCGTCTGGTGATCGAGAATGTCCCTGAGAACAAGTTCTGGAACTTTGAGTGCTCTCTTCCGCATCCGAATCACCTGTAAGATCGATGACCCCAGCTCCAATATTTGTGATAATGGGCATGGAGGGTGTTGTTTCTCGTCTCTGTTGTCTGCGTTTCGACGCCACCTCATGCGCAGGATCATCATCATCCTCACTGCATAAGTCAACGAGGCTACCGGCGTCATCTGATTCTTGCTTGATAAACACTGGATTTCGCCTCTTATTCTCGCCGCGCCTCTGGTTGCGTATCTTTGCAAGAGTTATGTGCGCCTCCAGGTCTTTTTGCACCGCATGACTCAACCCTTTTCGATATTTCGGTGGTACGCCACCGAGTTGGCGCGCCTCATATTCATCTGTGAGCCGAGTCACTGCCATCCGCTCCGGTGGTGTGCCGTCTGGTCGTGCCCAATGAGCAAACGGTCCCCGATAGCGGGGTCCCTGGCCGGGTCCAAATACAGGATGCCATGCAATCTGCCCGGACAGTATTAACTCACGTGCCGCCTTAACTCCAGAATCCAGTCCGAGTTCTGGCTGGCTGGTGAGGACGCTTTCTCTGAAAATGAATTCATGATCCTCCTTTCCAGGGGTGTCCTTCTCGGGGGTGAAAGGGCTGTTAGACAAAAGGTTCACTCCTCCAGAGACATCTCCTATCAGCAAGTTGGACTTATCCGGTGACAAAGCCCCACACATGATTCCTTCCGGCAAGACAACCACGTCGCCGATAAACACATCCTCGGGAGCTCGAAGGATATCCCACCTTTTTACAACGCCGTCTGAAGCTCCTGTGTAAAGCTGGTCGTATGTGTTGCCCCACAACTGTAGATTCACGCCGGTATCCGCCAGCTCCCTCCCGATGGTTTCATCGAGCTGATTCAAGGGATCACCATGCTTGAGCTTATGAAGGATTTCGCCAGGTTTCCGCTGGTCCCAAACGTAAGTAATGCCATCCGTACAACCAGCAGATATATAATTGGTATCCATAGGGCAGAACACCACTTCGTTCATATCCAAAGCTGGGCACTCCAGCTCCATGACACGCCGGTTCAGCCTCAAAGGTTCATAGAGATTCACAACCGACCGCGTACCCCTGGACGCTTGTTGACCAGCAGTACAAGCGGTGGCAAACGTAGGCAGCGCTGGATGCCACGTAACATCGAAGACATTTTGTGAATTGGGTGAAAAGTATTCAGGTACGGTTGATGATTCCCGAATTCGAAACGCCGCAAGAAGACCGTGTTGAGCTACACCGCCATCTTCATTCTGAGACATCCCAGCGAGTAAATAATCCTTGGTTGCTTGGTTGGTTCCCCATGCAACTGACGTTGAAACTAATTCGATGTCTTTTCTTGATCGTGCCCGGGGTAACTCAAGTGGTGTGTACTCGGACGTCTCAGTGTTCCAAAAACCAATGGTATTCGTCCCAGTCGCCAAAATATTCTTAGCAAAATTCGAACGTGCCATAACGATCACTTTCGACTCATGTTCTAGAGTCTTGAGGCACGTGGCTTCGCCTCTCGAGGTATCCCACAGTTTGACAGTATGATCATAGCTCGCGGTATAAAGAGTGTCTTCAAACCATTGCACAGAAGTAACACTCATAAAAAGCCGCGGATCACTTATGACCTGGCTAGCAGAATCTCTGCGCCGCGGACGCTGGACCCAATGATCTGGCAGCTCATGCAGCTCATTCCTGACGAGGTCTCCAAGCAAGAGGTTGTTTTTCCTATTATACGCCATCATGTATTCACCACACTGTGCAGCAGCGCCCGCTGCGAATTTGGTCCCATCAGGTGACCACGTTAGGGTGACAACATCGTTGGAAGCCCCTTTCCATGCCTTCGACAGTTTGAAACTGCTCCCTAATTTTGACTGAAGCTGCCGAGTCGGACGAAACCCTAGCTCCCGTCGCTGCAACAAATCACCCAAGGTTGCTTCCCGCCGCTTCGGGATCTCGCAGACGGAACATGGGGAAGCAGTCAAGGTTTTTGACGATATGGAACCGCGCCCACGATGCGGTAAGTTTCTTGTGGTTGGTATGCCTTGCTCCTCTTGCACTTCTTCCTCACTGTCGCTATCAAGGTGGTAGGTCTTTTTGTAATAATTCGTAGGTCCAGCTCTCGAGCGCGCAGAACGCCGTACTAATGCAGGCTTAGGTACGTCGCTCGCAGGTGACAAGGATTGGGGAGTCCGCCTTCTTAGTGGGGTTGGTGATTTCCTCCTTGAAATGCGGGGAGCAATCTCCTCTTCAATGTTAGGACCAGGATTTACAGACGCCCTAGCCCCCGCCATCGCCGCCTGCTGGCTGCTTTCGGGGCGTAATTGAACATTTCCCCGGGGTATCTTCACCCTCGTCCTTGATGATGATATCCCAGCAACTGAGTCTGCGGAGAGCCCCTGTGCTCGCTGTGATTGCAAAAGCGCGTCCTGTGAATCGTGGGACGTACATCTCATGAATTGGGTAAGTAGATCCTCGGACTCTTTGATCATAAAAGGGTCTTCAGACCCCAAGAGGGGGGAGGCTGCGGAATATTGCGACGTGAAATTCTCTCCCATGCCAGTCAATCCAAGGTGCCGCCTGATGAACATTAGTCATTTAGAACCAGTCTAGGCCATTTAAGATATTACCTATGTTTCAAATTAGTTCGATATCGAAAGTTTCAGATCGCCACATTCATTATTGTGAGTCCGAGCTTTAAGATTGGTTATGAGAAGCAGCAATGCATGCAAGATGATTGAACTTGGAAAAGCACAATTCAAGTGTCTAGTAACACTAAGTTGAGTGTCGACTCAACTTAGTGTTCAAAACTAAAGTAGATAGGATAGCAAGGAATTGGTGTATCAGGTAGCGCCTCGCATTTACTTGGGATATAGGACTATCATTGTCAGTCCAAGTTCCTCAGTGTTAGTGTGTATATGAAGGTCGGGTTATTGCTTGAAGATCCAGGAAAGCACGTGAAAGCCAGAGTCGCCAGCCATGAACTGGTTGTTCTGGTAGAGCAACTCCTAGGACTATTGGTTAGCCTGCCTAGAAGAGAGAAATGCCAATATGGAAACCTACAGAAGATCTGGGATTTAACAGCAGAAAGTCGGACTTGCACCAGAATACTTCTAATAGCCCCAGGTGGTATCAGGAGGAGGAAAATGATAGAAACACCCAGCTGGGTCTCCCACATAAGCTCACAAGCAATGAAATGATGGCACTTGCTTCGCAACAGGCAAGGAATGCGTGGGAGAAGGTCGAAAGTCATTTGCTCAATAACGCGTGGGCACGAGAGGCGCCCGCCCGCGTCAAGCTTCATTACTGTAAAAAGTAGGCGGTGAAGTGACAAAGCATCCTTATTTGGCTAAGGTAGTGACTTCAGTGAGTGATGAGCAATTTCGCATGTTTTAAAACATCTTGAAGTGATTTGATTCAAGTAATCTCAAGATACTAAAAAGATAAGTAAGAATTAAGCTCAAATATCCTCTAAACATAGAAATACTAAGTAAAATTCCTTTTTAAAAGACACACCAAGGTCAAAGAGGCCATCCACAGAAGGCTATATGTACACATGAGAGGCTGGCTCTTCTCCCAGCAAAGTGCGACTAAGCCAGTCAGTTCTGAAGCACTGTAAAACCAAATTTCGGAGGTTGATTTCTTGCGCTTAAACCAGCTGGAATCCATAGAGAGGCCAGTTCAAATTGCAGGGTCCTTACGCAAACACCACAACACAGCGAGCCCAGATAGATAAGCAAGTCGACAATAAATCATGAAAACACAGTTCTACAACCGCTCCATCCTGAAGCAGACTGCTTGCTTGTGAGACCTCATCTCTACTCCCAGAAGTTCCGTCTATTTGGAAACACGGCCCCTCCTTCTAATAGATACCATCAAGTCATACAGGACATCCTTGAATGCAAACAAGAATGCCGCCGTGATGGCACTCTGAGTGACCTTGGGTCCAATTCCTGTATCATACTCTGTAAGCAGGCGGCACTTCATCCACACCGACAAACTTGCCTTTGTATAAGCCAGTGTAACCCTCTTCCCGAATGATTCTCTTCAAGCTTCCATTCAAGCTCTCATTGGGCCCATCTTTACTAGCAACATGCATCTGGCTCTTCACGGTGATATACGGGTAGGTTATAGAGGTGGCTAGGATCTTGCCAAGGGCGCCGAGATAAAAGGCATCCTTCGGCGTCATACGCCGCCGCCGCTCCACTGCGTTCTTCAGCTGCTCGAAGATGGTATATTGCAGAATAGGGTTGATCACCAAGACGAGAGCAGGCAAGACACCGGCAAAAAGCGCACTTGGGCCTTCTTTCTGAAGGAGTTCCATAAGCGTGCCAAATGTGGACGCCCGCTGCTTCTTAGGGCCGCCAGGTAGCGACTGCTCCTCTGCTCCGGACTTGCGTGCGGTCATCCTGGTGTTGACGACCCATATGGGGTTGGTGATAAGTACCGTTGCGCTCCCCGCGATTGCTCCGGCAATCATGGATTCAGAGGTCGACAACTTCTTTGACCGACCTGCCTTCGCGGCAGCTCTCTCAAAGGCAGAGCGAGTCCATTCATACCAGTAATAATACACAAAGTTTGTGACACTGATGCCGAACAGAGCTGACTCTAGACCCGAGTAAAGCCCAGTAATTCCTTCCCGTTGCACGATACGCCGGATGGCATCAATACCCGAAGATTGAGCGCGCTTGGATTCGACCTGCGCTCGGGTCGAAAGGGTGATAAGCGGATATCTATAAAAAGGAGGTGAGAGTGTGTTCAAGAACTCGTATGTCAGGACGAAGTTCATGTACGCACGTGAGAATCATGGAAAGTACACCACCGCCAGCGCCCGCCAGAGCATGGGCGACGTTGTCGCTCTGCTGGGCCGCTGCTGCTGCAGCCACGCTCTTTGTGTCTTCAACTTTCGATAGAGACATTGCGAAATCTGGGAAATCCTTACGGACCGAGGGGAGAGGGATAGACACTGCTCCAGGA
Organism: Aspergillus lucknowensis; assembly: GCF_044049455.1. Lineage (NCBI taxonomy): Eukaryota > Fungi > Ascomycota > Eurotiomycetes > Eurotiales > Aspergillaceae > Aspergillus > Aspergillus lucknowensis. Next base: position 59,290 of record NW_027263595.1, on the reverse strand, counting down.
AAATTCAAGATGGGAAGGGGACGAAGAAGAAAAAGAATTAATAGGGGTTACAAAAAGGAGGAGCATACGAATTACAATCGGAATGAAATAGTAATGAAAGGGCCGTCCGAATAAACTGAGGGTGTTCGGATCAGCTTCGATTGGAGAATTATCATAAGGATGATCCATTTCATGACGTTTGCCGAATTCTTGTCGATGCCTCGGCTGCTTGAGTTGTGCTTCCACCCGTTGTTCCCGAGGGTCCACCCCCCGTTGAAGCAGACACAGCGCTATTCGTGACGAAGACAGCTTGTCTTCGTATACGTTCCACTATATAATCTACGGTTGGTTTCGAACATCTCGCGCGCTTGGACATGTGGGTGTACCTCAGACTGCTGATCGATGGCAGTGTTGTGTCCATGCAGCGTCGACCGAGGTTGGATCTTGAAGTCAAGTTCGTGGCGCCGGTCTCTCAGAGTGCAAAAGTCTTTGGTGCTTGAGGTCGACATCAATTTCTAAGACACCTAGTTCTTGATATAGGCAGGCTTGTGGCAACTGCGCATTATCAGTGCCTCCCTGCATGTGATCCTAGTGGAAGCTGGATGGGAGATTCGCTGTCATATGATTATATCATGGTACCTTCGATTAATCACATACCCCGTTGACTTCGTTCTCTAGAGTGCACACAGGAGATGAGAGTTCTGGGTAGTATACTCCACGCAGAGGTAATAGCAAGTAGCTGTGATTGAGGCCCATTGGCACAATCCCACACAGAGCCTGGAGGATGAACATGGTTGCCACTACTTTTTGAGAAGACAATGAGATCTCGACTTCAATATTACCGACTCTAGAAATTACTCACAACCTCTAAAATATCATGGTAGCAGTCCACGGATCATTTCATGCGCTCCTCATTAATAGAGCCTGACAAGACACGCAACGAATCCAACCTGAAGAAACATTGAAGAACATGAATATAAAGATGCCATAATAGAGTCACAAATGGAAAGGCACGCACAAAATGAAAGGTAGAAAGCAAGTGGGTGAAAACATGCGCGAGAAGCAAACAGGAATCGGTACTAATCCTTAAAGTAATCCTGTATAAAGACAAAGAGTAGTAGGCCGGCTAAAGCATGGTGAAGAGAAATATTCCCCGATGGCCGTCCTCAGCTCATTAGAAGGCTCAACACCATTCGTTCGCACCATGCTCGAGGATAGACTGAGTCGCCAATCTTCGCAGAGAGGAAGGAAGCACCGTGATGATTCTCTGTTCCCTGCACCAGGATGGGTGCTTAGCAACACTGAATTGAAGTCATGATTCGTCTAACAGCAGCCACCAGCAGAACCAGATTGGACGCCCTGCCCCTGGCCAACTTGAACGGTCGGCTTGTTGTTTACGGTCGCAGTGCCCATGCGCTCTTTGATCTGTCTGGCCATCGTCAGGAAGGCCTGTTCGACGTTGGACGCGTTCTTGGCAGAAGTTTCCAGAAATGGGATTCCAAGGCTATCAGCAAATTCCTGAGCGTGGACACGGGGATGTTAGATGAATACTGGGATGTGTAGGGTAAAATTTTGGCACAAACCTTCGCAACAGTGTATTCCACAACCTTCTTGTCTTCCATATCGCTTTTGTTACCCACAAGTAACTTATTGACGCCCTCGGTTGCGTAGCGGTCGATTTCTTGAAGCCACTGCTTCACGTTGTTGAAAGAATCCATATCAGTAACATCGTACACGACGCAGATGCCATGAGCACCACGGTAGTAAGACGATGTGATCGTCCGGAAACGCTCTTGACCCGCAGTGTCCCACTAAAATTCAGTCAGTTATATCCAGAACACGGAGAAAATTCTCTTGGGCTCTCATACAATTTGAAGTTTCACCGTCTTGCCGTCAAGTTCGATAGTGCGGATTTTCTAAGAAAGGTTAGCGAGATGGCACTTGATCGACCTAACCAGGGATTATCCGGGAAAGAAAGGTTCAAGCTCATTATACGATCGACAGCAGGGGCACGCACGAAATCCACGCCGATCGTGGAGATGTAGCTTTCAGTGTAGGTGTCATCCGCGAATCGAAGGAGCAAACATGACTTTCCAACACCGGAGTCTCCAATAAGGAGAAGCTTGAAGAGGTAATCATATCTATTCATATTATCGATATAGTCAGATCGCTGGCGTGAGAGGACAAAGCTATGGGTCTTATCGAGCTTCGACGGGTTAAACTTCGCGGGAGATGGGTGGTGGATACTCTGGCGAGATTCGAAAGCGTCAGCAAGTGTAACGAAGGCAACAAATCCCAAAGAGCACGATTTTGAGTCTAATGAGCTGAAGGCACCATAAAGCCGGTGCAAAGAAATAGCGGCCATCCAAGTGAGCGGTACTCCAAACGTAGGCAGACATCCAAACAACTTACCACTCAGGGTTCATGGTGAGGGTTAGTCAACTCAGTGCTTTTCAAAATTAAGGAACTTTGTCTGAAGAGGGACAGTATCCGGTGCGCGAGACGGAAAGTGAGAATCGAGTGATGTAAACGTTGCTTAGAAGCGTCAGCCAGTGTGGACTTTGGTGGTGTTGCAGAGTGCAGGAGAGCAAAGGAGCCCAGCGTGCAGGTACTCGTCGTACTAGTGACCGTTTCACGAGGTTCCGCTCCGATCAGTCCGAGACTAAATTTGGTTTAGCGTCCAGAGCAATCCATATGCCACCACTTCAGTAACTTTCCAAGAGAACCCCATCCTCTGTCAAAAGAGCAGAGTCAGAGGCCTCTATTCCAGGGTCCTCTGGGTCTCGGCTCTTCTAATGTTGTTTTACAGACACCAGGACGGATTACGAAGCACAGTGTAACCAATCATCAAGTCGAATGTCAAAATAATGCGTGTAGAAAATGAAGATGCCTCGCAAAAATCTTAACTACTACCCCTACTTTCAGTGCTTGTAGAACTGTGGTCTAGCTTACAACCATATTTTGGGGTTCCCAGCTCGAAGCGGCGTAATGCAAATACCATATATGGGAGAGACGGAAAGAGACTTGTTCTTCAACCGTTAAGCGTAGCCATGTGCTTGAAGCCAGTCCAAAACCTGCCTCTCATCCCTTTCCTTGTAATTGGCGTTGGTTCGAATGCTGTCCGCCACAATAACCAGTGCACGATCGTAAACACTCGTGTCTTTGTTTTGGAAGAACGAAGCAATATCGCTTTCGGTGTTATGGTCCGCAAACTTCGACAGTCCCATCCGCACAAAGCGCTCGAAGACGACATTGTTCTTCGAAAGGCGCGCTTCTACGGGAGCCCAATTCTTTTTCAAGTACTCCCATAGTAGGTGGCGGACATTGGAGTTAGTGGCCAAGGAAGCTGCGCCATTGTGCACATCCTGGATTGCAACGTTGTCCGAGAATACAAAATCCAGGTATTCATTGACCAGCTTGGCGTCCTTTGTGCGTCCAAGGGCACCTAGGCAAATCTCCTTGCCATCGACAGAATCAGTCTTGAGATATTCGTCTTGGACGGCCTCAAACTCCGAGCGAGTGCCCTCCGATACAGCAATAGCAAAGATTGTAGAGCGTAGGTTGGTGTGGATGGCGCTCCTGTCTTTCCCAGTGGCCCAAAGGCCAAAACGATGCTTAGCCTCGTTTATGATGCTGGGTAACGTGGTTAATCATGGGCTTCGTGCCAAGTAAATAGCTGGAATGGCGGAATAGTCGCACCTTTCATTGCCCGCAAGGCCCGACATTGAAATCAGAAGCCTCCGAAGCTGGACAGTGAGGTAATCCTCATGAGGCTTAAACTCCCAACCGATTGTATTAGCGGCGGTTGATGACAATTCGCGGGCAAATTTCTTTAGACCCTTAGCCACCGCTTCATTCTGCGCAAATACGGTCCGTAAGTTGCCGACAGAAGACGAAACCTGAGACCAAACCCTAGAGGCCGGTTAATTGTCCAAATGGTTATTAGAGGAGGGGGGAAGAAACTAAGGGCAACTGACAAGTAGTTCTGTTCTTCCTTGAACCCCTCCAAGAGCGATAACAGAGCAGCAGTAGAGCCTTCTCCAGATACAGCAAGGGCAGCAGCATCACCGATCAGACCAATCTTATCCTCAGTACTCAGCGACTCAAGGGAATGACCGAGTTTCTCAAGCCTGGAAGCGGGATAATTGGTTCGATAGAACCCCGACAGATCCTTATTAATTTTGTAGAATGACTCATGCCCAATGCCTTGGATGGTGTCCGCCTTGGAAATAAGGGCACGAGGCTCCTGAGCTATCAACCCTGTCCCTGACTTGACTCCAAGAGGAATCCACCAAGTTGTCTCGTCTTCTTCAGGCTTAGCATCTCCAGTTGAGAGAAATCGATTTTGGCGAACGTTAATCTTTCCAGTCTCTTCCGCGACAGTAACCACTGGGAACCCGATTTTGCGGATCCAGGGGTCCTTAAATATCATTAGAGAAGCAATTCGTTAACCTGAGAATTACCTCACTCACCATGAAACTGTTAACGTCCTGGTTAGAGGCCTGACTGAGTGCAGACCAAAGGTCGTTAGTGGTCGCATTGCCTAATTAGTTGAATTAATGGCCACCAAGAGGAATACAGCGTTTTGGATTTTGAAATCAACATACCGTAAGCGTGGGTTTTGAGGTACTGGGCTACTCCTCGCAGGAAAGTCTCTCGGCCAAGGTGAGTACTTAGCATGCGGATTACGGAGCTTCCCTTGAGGTAGCTGATGTGGTCAAAGATCTGATCGACCTCTAGGGCGTTTCTCACGGGAACTTGGATGGGATGAGAGGCGCGCAACGAGTCAAGCTGGAAGGCTTGTTGGACACCCTCAGCCTACGCTAGGTCAACCTCACTGTTCGGGGAAGATCGAATTTACCTCGAGAATTGCGTACCACAAATTGAGACCAGACATTCCATTCTATTTAGAACTTCAGCGAAGCCGGTATCAATAAGGGAGAGACAAAATGACTTACCCGGGTAGAAATGGTCGACAGCGAGCCATCCAACCCACGTAGCAAAGCCCTCATTCAGCCAGAGCTCATCCCACCAATCCATTGTCACGAGGTTTCCAAACCACTGGTGAGCCAGCTCTAATAGATCCAAGTTAGCCGAAAAAAGAATTCAAGGAATGTTGTGCCTGGTTTCCTGATAAATTGAACTTACCATGTGCGACGACATAAGCAATACGGTTCTTGTAACGGGTGTCTGATTTCCCCTCATCGAACAAAACAGCAGTTGTGCGGTACGTCACAAGACCCCAATTCTCCATCGCCCCCATTGCCTGGAGAGGGCGTGAGTAAGACTTAACCCATATATTTATGGGAACCCGGATAACAGGAATGTACTTACGAACTCATGCACTGCTAGGAGGTCCGCTTTGGGCAAAGGATATTCGATCTCGAACACCTCGGAGAAGTAATCAACAGTCCGACAAGCACATTCAAGGGCGAACTGAGCTTGTTCTTTAAGACCCTTTGTCGTATAGACACGAACAGGAATGCTTTTTCCTTGGTATTTTCGTTCTGTCAGAGCCTCGACATAATCGAAGTCACCAACTGCCCAGGCCAGAAGCTAGAGGAACAGGGTTAGTGAATCTATAACATCGAGGTAACGGGACACGAACATATGTACTCATCACTGGGGTCGTCTCAAAGGAGACCAGTTTCAGCTCGGGTGTGCTACCGCTCTTCTCTGATTTGACTGGCATGTTACTGATCGCCGTTTGGCCTTTGGGGACTTCGATCTCAAAGTCAAATGCCGCTTTTAGATTCGGCTCATCAAAACAAGGGAAGGCTCTCCGTGCATCACAGGACTCGAACTGGGTGCTCAACATGTAATGGATGTCTCCCTCCTTGGGTGTATCAGGAGTCGGCTCAGCGGCAGGTTTGTACTTTGAGCGATAGAACCCAGCCATGGCATTATTCATTGTGCCAGTGAACGAGATAGACACAACTATGTCTGACTGGGGGAGCTGCTCAGGAAATTTGAGCGTCACCCGCTCTGAAGTTTTGTCGTAGTTTATTTCAGATGCTTTCAACAGCTCCGCGCCTAGAGCAACAGCATAATACCCGTCAGTAAAGGCTCCCTCCGACAGGTTTAATTTCTGCAAATAACAGTGAGAAAGCACCATCCGATCCCAACATCTCCGCGTGTTGCACTTGAATCTCCTTTGAGTTCAGAACCACTTCCGTTGCCGGGGCATTGACCTTCAAGTTGATTTTGACAATCCCCTTGTAGCCCCACGAGCCACCGAGCTGGAGGTCAAAGAGAGATATGCCATAGTGGATAGGCTTGATCCTGTAAAATTATTTAAATCGGTCAACGGTAACCATAACCCTTAGCTCGCCGAGGGTGGACTTACACGCTAGGAAGAGTATCTCTGTCTTTTGACGCCATGGCGCGGAGTTCGGAGGCACAGTGCCTTTCAGAACTGATTGATATCCCAGGACGATCTGAACAGGCCGAAAGTGTGCGTGGTGAACGATGTGAGCGGAATGGAGGGGTCGACCAAGACGGAAGAGGTGAGGGGGAGGGGCGGGAGAGCGATGATACTGGCTGAAGCGGTCGGCGTCCTTGAACAAAGCAACGGAATACAGCACATCTGGTTGACGTGATGCTGCGTCTCCCCCACATCAGGTCAAGCCACCGGTAGCGGTTATCGCCGGAGAAATTGGATTGCTCTTCAAAAGAAATGCTTAACAAGACAGACGTTCTTAAGAAATATGCTCGATTAAAAAGAGTCTGCTGCAAAGGTCACCTCGAGGGCATTTTTGAGGCAAATCTTGTCTACATATCTGGACCTCTGAAGCGAGCAAAACCCACAGTGGACCGGGGCTGGAGGAGCTCAGACCTTTCTTCGGGCGCCGAGCCGAGCTCCTCGACGAGGTAAAGACCCAGCTTTGCTCGCCAACACCCACCCGTCGGGCACGATGGCCGACTCTGATGAGGAGTATATTGGAGGAATCTCTGAGGATGAAGACGATAGCAATATTCTTCAAGGATCGCGAGGCGCGGCCGGTCCGGCTTCGAAACGAAGAAAACAGAAGGGCGGAGCGGAATTTGAACTCTCGCGAACGTGGGAGACATTAGTCGAAGGCGCCGATGGCACAATCAGCTCGACAGTTGAGGGGTTGTTGGAAGCTAGCAAAAGAAAGAGGTGAGTCTGCCGTGTAGGGCAGGATATCCCCCACCATCGTACTGCCGCGGTGGCTGTTGGGAAACTTTACTGATTCGCGATGGTGTCCTGTACAGACTTCTCAAGGACACCACCCCGTTGCAGCGCGGTATCATACGTCATGTTGTTCTAGTCTTAGATTTATCCCAATCAATGACGGAGAAAGACCTACGGCCCACGCGTTATCTTCTAACATTACGCTACGCCCAGGAGTTTGTCAGGGAATTCTTCGAGCAGAACCCCATTTCTCAGATCGGCGTTTTGGGGTTGAGGGACGGCCTTGCCCTCCGGGTCAGTGACATGAGTGGAAATCCTACGGAACACATCAGCGCAATACAGGACTTGAGGAGTCAGGATCCAAAGGGTCTTCCTAGTCTGCAGAATGGCCTGGAAATGGCACGGGGTGCTCTGTTGTACGTCTCACCGGCTTCGGAATCACCGTATTCTAAGGTTGATACTGACTTCATTTTCCTGCACAGTCATACCCCAAGCCACGGAACCCGGGAAATACTTATTATCTTCGGCTCGCTACTTTCCTCCGACCCCGGTGACATCCATCAAACAATCACAACACTTACCGACGATAAGATTCGGGTCGGGATAGTGGGTCTTGCAGCCCAAGTAGCAATCTGCAGGGAGCTATGCGCAAAGACGAACGGTGGCGATGATACTTCCTATGGTGTGGCCCTCAATGAGCAACACTTTCGAGAACTAGTAATGGATGTGACAACTCCACCGGCTTCATATTCTCAGAAACAGTCCACCAGCTCCCTCCTGATGATGGGGTTTCCATCTCGTACCATTGAACCTTTCCCCTCTCTTTGCGCGTGCCATTCTAATCCCACCTCGGGAGGTTATCTATGCTCGCGGTGCAACAGCAAGGTTTGTGGCCTCCCCGCAGAGTGCCCTTCATGCGGCCTTACTCTAATCTTATCCACCCACCTCGCTCGGTCTTATCATCATTTATTCCCGTTGATGAACTGGGTTGAGGTTCCGTGGCAGCGTGCCTCTCGCAGCACGGCCTGTTTCGCCTGTGGCATACCTTTCCCTCCGGTTACCCTAAGGGAACAACGGCAGGCTACCGAAACTCTCACGAAAGGGATGAGCGTAAGCAGTCGTTACGAATGCACTGTGTGCAAGAACCATTTCTGTATCGACTGTGATTTATTTGCTCATGAAGTGGTGCACAATTGTCCCGGTTGCCAAAGTCGAGCCGCAACCCAATCTGGAGATGATGTTTATAGACACCAAAATGAGATAGATCGAATGGATACCTCGAGGTGATAACCATGACGTCTTGCTTTGGGGGGAACGAAGGCGGCTAAATGCGAAGATGGATCAGCACACGAAGTAAAGACCAGTAGACGAGGTATGGCCGTTCTCCGGGGTCGGATCTCCGATCTTACTTGAGCGCAGAGCCTCTCCGCTGAAAGAGGAAGCTTGTCGTTCCAGAATGCCAAGGCCCAGGTGCCATAAACCAGGGACCTCGGCTAGGCAGCTTCTCCGCAACCCAAGACCACAGCTTATACCGAAAAATGCTATCTACCCACCGTCACCAACTTTCAACAGGTCTTCATAAAAACGAAAAGAATTCACAATAACCCGCAAGCAATACTCGGGCGTCAGAAGAAAGTCCATCCCGCTGCTGCTGATGAGTCCCGCAACAGAACCAACATTGGAAACAACACATGCCCCGCCTCCCGCCGCGAGCGCCATCACTCCGCCCCAAACCGGTTCTCCAGAACACCAACGATCAGTGGCAGACCTTTTCGAGAAATTGAGAACATACCCATTCATTACGGACCGTGAGTTTGCAACCGGCCTCGCGATTATCCTCGGCCATCCGGACACCTTCCCCTCAGAAGAAGAGATAGCCCGCGATGACGATTTAGTTTTGCAGGCGAAGTGTTATTACTTCACCAGGTATGCCCTTTGTTAGAAATTCATTGCATTGGCCGCGCATCCACCTAGGGTCAACACTACAAAGTATGAGAACTGTACTGAATCCGGTTCGTTCTGGTATCAGAAAAGAAAACCTCGCTTCGCCTCTTAATGTTGCAGCTTACAAATCTTGGCTGGTATCAAGACCCGCACCAGATACAACCGGCCAGGCGTCTGTAAGCGAAACGCAAACACCCAGTCCACCTGTAGCAGCCTCGCAATTTTCACCCGGGGCTGCGGAACAACAATCCGTGCCCGCATCACAAGAGCCGAGCTATCCGAATTCGTTTGCTCATATAGTCGAACTCATTACAACTAGCCAGCCTATACCCGGGATTCAACAGATACCGGATACCTTGTTGACGGGTCAGGGTGCCGCAAGCGCAAAGCCAAGGAGAAGAAAACCTTGGGAGAAAGAAGAATCTTCTGGGGCTTCTTAATTAATAATCGCATTGTCGAACGGAGCAATTGATGGCAGACAGGGAGTTCGTGACCTACCTGCCCCTTGCTCTGTGACTTTATAATTCCGGTGTCATCCTGCTTCCAGTTTCCCCGCGCCAACCCCCAAGATTCTGTAGGTACTATCCTGAGACTGAGAAGAAGAATGAAAAGCATACTACATTTGGAAGAGAGAAGGTATAATACATTGAACACTAGAGATAGGCCATACCCTGACGAGGCACCTCACCTTTACAGAAAAGGCCACGGCACAAGCAATCCCCTGTTGTAATTATCCGTTCGTAGCCCAATAAAGCGCGGACCACGTCCACAAACAAATACTTTGATAGTTCGCGTCGGCTCTCCCGGAATCGGAGCAGGAAAAGCATCGGTGTTTGAAACAATAAAAAAGAGGCCAATGATATGAGAATATGAGATGTGGGAGTCGTAGGATATCAAGCATTCTCAGAGCAGCCCACTGACGTAAATGAGGAAAGCTCAAAATCTGATTTGCAGGGCATTCATGCACACAAATCACATCTAGAGAGAAATCAGATTGAATCTATGTCTGGCTGGTCGTGCTGGGGTCATCCGGCTTCGAGAATCTCTTTTTCCGGTAGTTTGTGATAGACTTGGTTGGCAGCTTCTTAACGAAATGGAGGGTAGCTAGGGTTCCACTGACTTCCACGGTTAAAGCGCGCTCCGTGTTGATTTGCTGTTTGGAATCGGTCGTCGTTGAAATTGCTGAATCGACCGATTTGCACCCCCGTTCCTGGTCCTGGTCGAGTAGTATGAGACAGGTTGCAACAAAGCATTGCCACACGCGAGCCAAACTTTGATCCGCGTAGGGAAACCATATGCTTCCTGTGATATCGTTAGGTTTATTGTGGGGGAGGACAATTACTTTCTGAAAGGCCTTACCGAATATGGGTCGCAACTAGTTCACGTTGATGAGGTGCGGCATTCATCAGAATCCACTGGATGAGATAATTACCGTACTGATCTCCTGCAACTAACGTGCGTCAGGACGCTCGTCACAGGGGTTGGAAGCTGAATACACTTACTATCAATCAAGGGCATTCTTGGTCGATCCGTACGACCAGTACACACCCTGGAAAGGTAACGGTCTAGAAAGTCGGGTCCACCAATTTTCAGGCATTTTTCCACAATCTTAGATGCGAACTGATCCATGCTATAGTCAACCGCCCAAAGAAGAATATGTTCAATGGCGCGGCTCTTATCATGCGGAGCTCCATGCTCGCAAATATGTTGAATACACCAATTTCCGAATTGGCCATGAGCAAGTATATCAATCTTTGCTAGAACCTCTTCAATGGCCGGACGCTAAAGCATGTAGTTAGCTCCACATCCAGGAAAGTGGGCCGAGGCCTGGGGAGAGTGCTCAAGAGCTGCCTGTACCTTTTCATCCTCAACGCAGTTCTCGAAAATGTTCTGAACCACCAAACTTCCGGTCTCCCCCAACGCAACTTCATGCCACATACCGCGCAGGGCTTCGTTGACCTTTGCCATGATTTGTGGCGGTTCACCACTCCAGCGTAGTTCAAAAAGCTTCTGCCAGACATGGCATGCATACCGATGAATGACAGTCTCTGGTATCCTACGCAGAAGCTCATGCACCATAACTGCCTTGTGTTCTTCAGGAACACAGTCAAAGGCCTTTTGGACCACATGACAGCCGAATGGATCCATACTAAGGCTCAGAGTATTGCCTTTGATGGCATTCGCTATCGCTACGATCTGTTCGGGAGTCCCGTGCTCGAAACAGCGCTGGACGAGGAAGTTTCCAAACCGATTCACCATTAGGGAATACGCTTGTTGTATAATAGCATCGATGATGTCGAACTTCTGTTCCGTCGTTCCGACCTTTAGTTTTTGCTGGAGGAAAATGGAGGCCTGCTGGTCATTGTTACAAACAATCTTGTCCACTATGTATTTCCAATCGCAGGAAACATTTTTGTCAAGAAGTCGTCGGTAATTGAGTGGTTCCAGCGGCGAAATGTATGTCTGGATAGAGCTTCCAGAGACCTAGGAAAGTTAGCCAAAGAGTATCAAAGAGGATCTGAGCATCGCTTACAGATGAAGTTGCCCAGGGGATCGAGTTTGCAGTGGGCGACGTAAATTCAGTCGCCGTTGGTGAGAGCGGACGTGCAATTGTCCGTTGATGGTACGAGGGCAACGGGTAAAGTCCAACTTGTTGATAAGTGCTGTTTGGTTTGCTCGGAGGTGATCTAGAGCCCTGGCTATCCGACGAGCTCGGAGCGAAGGCACCCCACGGAGAATTTGCCCCGGGAAAACACGGTCCAAAGCGATTTGATTGAGCAGTGGGATGTCGTGCTCCAAACCCCGAACTCTGCATATACCTACCTTGGTCCCCAGAGAAATGTGGATCAAAACTGCAGGGCGCCGTGGAAGGGCCTGACAGCACACGGTGAGCCTGGACAGCGCTGTTTCCAGAGATGGAGGGATTCGTAGTTGAGGGCCCCCAGAATCTGCCTGAATCCTGACTAAAGGACGTAGCGGGCAAAGGCAGATTGGTGTCTCCATAAGCTTTATCTTGGTTAAGCCCCATGCCGTAGATATGCTGCCCAGGAGGGGCCCAGAACCCTCTGGCTCTATTGTAAGCACCAGCGGACAGTGCATCGGATATATCGGACTGTGAATCTTCCTGTGTGTTCCAACCATCTTGGAGTAAATGAGGAGCGGGAGCGGAGGCATTGAACGCGCTCTGCAAGTTACTAATAGTTTGTTCGCTAATGTCGCGCCCCCCGTAGTCAGCCTCCGATGGAGGGCCGAGGGCCTGGTCCAGGGTGTGTTTGATAACACGGGTCTGTGCAAGTTCCTGCTCTTGAAGTGCGATGCGAGAATTCGCAGCGTCTAATTCCTGCTTTAAACGTAGCACCTCTGAAGCCTCTGTGCCGAAAGTATCGAGGCTCACAGCATCTTTTGGGCTGCTGGGCTTGTTGGAATCCGTCCGATGCGGCAAGCTGCAAGATTTATCGAGGTCCTCAAGCGTTGCTGAATCGACTTCATTGCTTCCCACGAAACCATTCTGCTTGTCAAGGAGGAGTTGCTTCTCGGATAATTTCGAGAGGATCTCCTGGTTCACAGTCTGCTTGGCATCTGGCCCTTGAGGCTTTGGCGAGAGCTTCGCCAGGAGCCTCTCCATCTCGGAATTTCCCGTGAGCGAAACGGCACTGGTGGCATGCTCCAACTTCTGCTTCTAGGATTGTGAGACAATGTATGCCAGTAATCATCTAGGGAAGCAAAACCTGACCTTGTACGAAGGAGGGTCATTCTTATGGCCAAAGGAGGACTGTAGGTTCCCAAGTTTAGAAGTTGCGAGCGGATCAGGGGATTTATTGCAAGGGCTTGGATGCTTGTGCCCCTTGAAGATATTTATGCAGCATGTCAGATATGCCGGTATGAACGCTTTTGTAAACCTCAGCGAAGGCTCAATCGACTTACCAAAATTTCGCATCCAACGGACAGTCTGTGGGCGTCGGCATTCCCACGCGGAGAAGACGACATCTCGTCGGTATTCCTGCGGCCGGTGTCCGGAGAAGCAGTCGAAAGCAGTGACATCTTGTGGACTGCGTTCAAGGCCCAGAATTTGCGTGTGGGGTTAAAATAAACAAAGAACTTGGAATTTCAAGCTGCTGAGACAACAAGCACACTGCACAAGATCCAAACGCCCTTACATGCAAAAGCAACTTGATGGTTGATGAAGGAGATGCTTCAAATATCACAGGGAAAGGAAGAGTGCTGTTTCTTGATTGGACTCACCCAGAACAGCACACAAAATAGATGGCAGTATCTAGAGGAGAAATCAACATGAGAAAGAGCAAAGATTTGAAAAAGATGGATCGGCAGATTAGATTGACGGGCAAGTACGAGGTAATTGGGAAGTGACAAGGGAAGTAATGAAATGAGGGAAGAGCGCAGGAGGGCCCGATGGCAGACACAAGAGCAGAAATAAACTCGGGTACATGGGCTTGTGCCCTGCGTACTGTTGAATTTGCTGAAAACGGAAGGTGGAAGAAATTGACATCTGCACCTGGGCACCTGGGCAGCTCAATCGAAGACCAACTCGGACGGCGGCCACCTACCGAGACAGAACACCGTAGAGGAGCAGGTCTGACTCATATTCAGATGCCTTCTACCTATTCGCGTACAGTAACCTATAGATAGCCTTATAGCTCTCAAAAATGGCGTCAAAGCCAGAGCCAACAAAGCCTCTCCCCGAGAGTGACTTCACAGACTTGGTGTTGCGTGGGTTCAGAGATTGAGGGCTAGACATACGGTAAGTATTTTGCGGTACAGTATGCTTGTATGTATGTACCTACCACCAGTAGAGTTAATTAGGTACGGCACCAGGATACGCTACCAGTATGAAGCATGCTATACCTAGAACCCGCAGCCATCCTTCTATAACCTCCATCCGTTATATACCACTGCTAATGTAAGACCCCGATGAGATTTGCCAGAACTTGTCAAAATGGCCGGCGGCGTAGAGACCGGCGTGGCCGTTCCAGCGGCAACTGTCACTGATAATTATGAGTTCGGGCTGGCCGGCCCCAGTAAGTGTGGGAACAAGGCGGGCAGCCTGTTCGAGACCGTCAATATCGGCACCCCACACTACCAATTCCAAACTCTCATCCTCGAGGGGGCGGAGAAATAGGGCACCCATGCCGGGTTCATGATTGAAGGCGTACTGATGACAACCCTCATTCGAATCGAGAAAGGCATTTTCTCCGGGGTTAGTCAGAGAGCATGTCCTAGACAGAATGATCTGCGTGCTAGTCACACGAACAGGGTAGTTCGGGGCTGTCGAGTTTGGTATATTGTTCCCTAATGAAAGAGTTATAATATTCCCACGGATAGGTCTGGATCCTCTTGCGTCCTGAGTATCTGAGGTGCTGCAATTATGCGTGATGCGCGAATCGGCAGCAAAATACTGTAATAAGTTGCGGCTGGTCTGAAGGGCTATTCCGTCAATACCAATGGAGCATATCCTTATGGTGAATATTCCGCTAGTACGCAGAATAGCATCCATCGCACCCACCTGACGACCATACCTTTGGTACAGGGACTGCCAATCAGTTCGGCTCGAGCTCAGCCATCCCCCATGGGTATCTCGTATATACCACGTAGATTCACAGCGAGATAGGTCGACCTTGAACCGGGTATTTGCATCATCGATTGCCAAGGTAATGGACTCTTCGAGTTCACATATTCTATCAGAGAGATGGAAGCGATGAATATTCTGCGTCTGCAAATACCAGATGCCATGCCGTACGTCCCTTTTGACACGCAATCGACCTACCAAATCGGGAGATTCTAATTGATCCACGTATAAACCCCCTTTCGATGACATGTCTCCGGAGGATGGGACAGTCATTGTATACGTTGACGGGATCTGGGCCGGTATCGAGCGCAAAGAATCTTCATAAAACTTTAGAAGTGGAGCCGTTGTCATCACACCATTAAACCAGTGGCCTTTACCCCGCAATTCAACATAATCAGACGTCCAGCCTGTCCTTTCAAGCAGTTCATGCATCAGACGCGAATGGTATGCTGGAACATTCGTATCATCAGAGCCGTGCTGTTGCAAGATGGGAATGCCGGCAGCGTTTCCCAACAGAAGCTCGTGTTTGAAACTCGCCCGCGATTGATGGAGGATAGATGATATTAAGGGTTCGGGATCATGCCACATGTTGAAGGGCACATAGTCTACCAGAAGTTAGCAAGGAACAAAGGAATACTTTGGCCAGCATAAAGAAGGGAATCAATGGCCTACTTTCGATGGACGAATACCCTGATACTGGGGAAGCGGCAACAATACTGTCGGGTTGATGAGTGACAAGGAACCACACTCCTTGGCCTACCATGTGGGTGAGCAGAGGAATACCAAACAAAATGACACGTATCTATACCTCCATTTGAATGCCCTGTGGCTATCCAGGAGCTGGTCAGTATGCCAGGGCCGCTCCAGCCAATGGCTCCAACCCAGCGAGAAACTGCATCGATGGCAGCCTTTATATCCGCAAGGGCCCAAGTATCTATCCAAGAACTTAGC
Organism: Aspergillus lucknowensis; assembly: GCF_044049455.1. NCBI lineage: Eukaryota > Fungi > Ascomycota > Eurotiomycetes > Eurotiales > Aspergillaceae > Aspergillus > Aspergillus lucknowensis. Next base: position 43,676 of record NW_027263595.1, on the reverse strand, counting down.
AACGTCAAACCGCCGACTGGATGTCATTCAAAAGTTCTGCAACAAAACTCGACAACCGTAGTACAGAGACTTACGCCAGTCGTCACCACTCCATGAAGTGACCCCACTTGGGAACAGTGTCCACGCACAGATACCGCTTGCAGCGTCCAGCATCTCCCGAACTTGCACGCTATCAGCATCAAGACCCGCTCCATGAAGGCCAATTATTACGGGCAAACCGTTATGTGATTGATTGAGTACGCAGTGAGCCTTGAGTGGGGGTGGTCGTAGAATCGCATAGGAAACTATGCCTGCTGGATGTAGGTATGTAAGCCTCTGAGGTTGGGACAGCGACTTTTCGACGAAGTTCATTCGGAAATATTGAGCCCGCTGAGTCCCGCCTGGGGCAACATTGTAGTGGATTTCAGCCATAAACTCAGTATTGGGCGCATGGACAGCTATGAGGCGGAAAACCAGCGGCCGTGTTTGGTATGGTGCGACGTGCAATGGCTCTTCCATCGCTAAAGTAAACTTATATATAATGTCACGTCATGTCTGAGAATGGGATAGGATATTCATACTCACATTAGGCGAACTGATGGAAAGAATCTTCAACCACTCGGCTGCATTGTTCTGAACATCTACCGTCGCCCAGGCGCTCCCCAGCTTCCAATCTGTGGCTTCGGGTATCACAAGGCTCTTTTTATCAATGGTCAATGTTTCGTGTCGTATTTCAGTCTCAAAATTGACATTAACTGTGGGATCGCCTTGACCACCAAGAGAGCGAACATCACGGATTAGCCGGAGATCGATGACATGCTCTCCCGGTGCGAGGCTCAATATGAGAGGCGCTCTACGATAACTGTAGAAGTCCCCACCAAAGTGACGCCGGCCATCAATGCAAAGCTCTAAGATACCGTCTGTAAATATCGCAACCGTCTGACGAGTTGAATCAGGTAGATGCAGATACCCGCGTACCCAGGCTTGGTATTGAAGGGCGGACCATCCGTATATAGATCGGAGGAAATTCCAATCGACTTCCGGGAAGCTTATCAGAAGCTCAGCCTTGCTCTGCTCCGGGTGAGGGTTTGTGATATTTGGCCGAACGATACTCCATTTCACAATCCCACTCGGGGAGAGGGAACTACTAAATTCTGCTTTCTCATCATAAAGCAAGTTGCTGAATCCACCCCAATACTCCAGAGGGTCAGCCCCCCAGAGAGCTTCTGGAATGGGATCAATTGATATGGTCCTCCCTTTTGGGCTGAGCGCGGTGAATACTAACCTCTTGTCCCGCATCTAAAGGGCCCGAGAACCTGCCAGTCTTCTGAGAGTTGAACACTAGGGGTACCTCCAAGAAGAGGGTGCTGAGAGGTTGTAGCACGAGATTGGACCCCGAATCTCTTCATGCCGCATGGCACACCTGCAAGAAAAGAAACTAAAAAAGGTATTAACGGAAATAGTGAGCAGTACACCATTGTCAGCTTCAATTTGATATTGGAGATGCAGGAGCCTGCTCTTTGAGATGGTGTGACTGTGACCTGAGCTTTCAGTCAAAGTTTTGGTATCAAGAGAATCGACCAATGACAAACTGTGCACAGCAAGCCGTCGTTATTGAGGCCCTGACCATCTGTTGAGAAGTATTGTGCGAGTCAGAGTGGCCGGCCACTCCAAATTAAGGCCAATACAGAAGGATAAAGGCTCAGCTGGAGGCACCTCGCAAATTATAACTTCGGGTCTTGGAAGTTCTCGCAACTTCCAAGGTTGGTCAAGGGTCCCCACCTTGGAACTTTCAAGTTGGAAGTTCCTGAGGTCCTGCGTCAGCGTGCCCAATTCTCAAAGCTTACTCGCGAGCGGTCATTTGGGTGATTCGTCATCTCAAATTCTGCTAGTACTAAATAACGCTAGCGGATTACCCTGACCCATCACTTGCAACCTTGGAAGAACTCCAACATTGAGACAACCTGGTGGCAGATATCTTTTGACACGATGGATGCAGATGGATGAAACACAACTTTAGCATCTACGGCGCATTCGACTAATGCGACCTCGCGAACAGCCACACTGAATTACATTCGGCTGAGCGGCGTATCCGAATTGTTTCTTAGCACACTCGCCGCATTCAGCAATCCCGCTCCTGTATAAGTTTTCGAACGTTGTCCACGCCGACTCCGAATTTGAATGGCCGTGTGTCCCACAACCGAAGACGCAAAAACAGTCAGTTCATAAGTCGCCAAACCGCCAAACACACCATCAAACACACCATCAAACAGACAAACCTATACACGACAACATCTCATGCAAGTAGCATTGTCTAGAGAATTGGAAAATGACTACGACCACCGTAACCGGCACCGGGCGGCGCCCTTCGATACGGCAACCAGAACTACAGACATCAGTGAAAATATCCAGCTCCCAACCGTTGGCCAGCCCCATAGACAAATTTCCACCGTTCCATGATGAGCAATATGACCCCAAGGACCCGAAGAGTCTTTCTCCCGCTCCCACGATAAAGTATGTGCCCAGTGATCGTTGGGACTATAAACCAGTCAGAGAACCCAAGCGAAAACCGAGAAAGAGCATCAGCGAAACCATAAGTGCCATTAGGACGCGCAATGGGAGTGTCAGCGCCAACGCGCAAGATCTTGCTCAGGCTCTAAGAGCTCCTGTTTCATATAAACTAATAGTACGGCTCAGTATCCCTTCCTGGAATCTCCAAAGTAGCAGCTGCTTACTCGCACACAGACTCTCTGCCTTATCTGGTACACAACTTCGGCCCTTACAAATACATCTTCGAAATCCATCCTAACTGCCCTCCCCAAACCTATCACCCTTACAATCGTCCAGTTTGCCTTCGTGTCACTATGGTGCCTGCTACTTTCATATTTATCAAACGTACTACCCTGGCTCAAAGCAAGCATACCGGCCCTCAAGAACAATATTCGTCCCCCGTCACGCGATGTTATCATGACAGCGTTGCCTCTCGCGATATTTCAGCTTGCAGGGCATATCCTTAGCTCAATGGCGACCTCACAGATCCCTGTCTCACTTGTTCATACTATCAAGGGACTGTCGCCCTTATTTACTGTCCTGGCATATCGAATCTTCTTTCGTATTAGATATGCTAGGGCAACATACCTATCTCTCGTGCCACTGACATTAGGCGTCATGCTTGCTTGCTCGACCGGATTCTCCACCAACTTTTTTGGAATTCTGTGTGCTCTGGTCGCCGCTCTTGTCTTCGTATCACAAAACATCTTTTCTAAGAAACTTTTCAATGAAGCCGAGCGCGCAGAGTCAAATGTACAGGTTTCTGGCCGTCGCAAGCTGGACAAGTTGAACTTGCTCTACTACTGCTCTGGACTAGCTTTCCTCCTCACCTTGCCAATTTGGTTTGTCAGCGAAGGTTATTCCTTGTTCTCCGATGTGATGCAAGATGGTGTCATCTCCCTGTCAGGCAAAACAGGCTCGTTGGACCACGGCGCTCTATTGCTCGAATTCGTGTTCAATGGAGTATCACACTTTGCTCAGAATATCCTTGCCTTTGTCCTTCTTTCCATGATTTCGCCCGTATCTTATTCCGTGGCGTCTCTCATCAAGAGAGTATTCGTTATTTTCGTCGCCATCGTTTGGTTTGGCAATACTACAACTCCCATTCAAGGGTTCGGTATCGTTCTCACGTTCGTTGGGCTTTACCTCTACGACCGCAATAGTCACGATGACGCGGCGGACCAAAAAGCGAACACGGATCACTTCCACTCCAAGGGTACTGTGCTCCCCCTCAATACGCGGACAGCGAGCAAAGCCTGGGATTCAAATGGTTACTCTTTCCCTCAAGGAAGGCACGCAGCGCAGCAGTTCTCGGATAACAGCTTCTCTCTGCAGAGCAAGTCAAAAAGGAAGGATAGTATTCACCAGGCGCATCCGAGAGAAAGTAGCGCAAAAGCATGGCTACCACCCGGCACAAAGCAAGAGACGACTTGGCAAGCAAGCGACTCCTGAGTGGTAGCCGTTCTCTAGTTATCTTTGATGGCTGTCATGCTTAGCTGAGCTCGTTTTTTTCGATGTCACGGAGTGACGGCGTTGGATTTATAACAACCTCGCTTTTATATCATCATACGATGGCATTATAGAGGAACATAAGAGATTAAATTCTATTCAAGTTTGATAAGTTGGAGTGAGCAAAGGACAACCCCTAGTTTGAACCGACGGCTTTTCTGGTCCCACTATTATTTGTTCTGATGGACAGACTCGGATTTCCCAGGCAGGTACTCCGTAAACCGACGAAAATCTCCAAAAAAATCTAGTGGTTTCCAAAAAGACTTTGGCTGGGTATTTTTGTCATAAAAGCAGTGGATTGTTGCCGCTGTCGGTAAGGAACGACGTCTTCAGCAGGCATTCCTATCATAAACTGACAGGAAAAAAACCCTCAGAAGCTCCAGCTCAGTGCATCTTGCTCTTGGATCATGATGCAGAGGAGGGAGGGACGGATACTGCCCTGCCACCTACAATAAGCATGCCCGTGAATGAGATGGGGAAGAAAAGAGAAGGAATCAACTCCAAGGTGCTGAGAAAGTAGAAAAGGGAGTGGGAAGGATTAACAGATTCTCCGTACAGCCGAGCCAATCCATCGCCAGCAATTTGCGAGTGACGCTCGGAGGCCATGACAATTCGAGAACCTGCTTGGACCAGAAAGAAACCAGCTCCCGATCAACTGCTTCAGTTCATCCCCCTTTCCTCTAACTCTTTCCCTTCTCTCCTTTTGCCTTCTTTTCTCGAAAAATGCGGCCGCAGCTGTTCCGTGCGGCCGCCCGGACTGTCCGGGTTCCCAAGGTCAACCTTGCCAGGACATTCGCGACGACAATTCCTCGCTCTGGTGAGGTGGAACTCACGATTGGTATGCCCGATGAAGCCTCCGCCATCATGTTGGGCTAGTCTCTAACTCCCCATGAATTAGATGGCAAGAAGGTTTCGGTAGAAGGTGATTCCCGTCTCCGTTGAATGGGCTTAGAAGAACGCTACTCACGATCCCCGCAGCTGGTTCGGCTCTTATTCAAGCTTGCGAGAAGGCTGGGGCGACAATTCCAAGGTATGGAAGGCCATGAATTCAGCATTAGAGATTTAACAAATTACTAACAATCTGTAAAAGATATTGTTATCATGAGTACGCTCTTCTATATACACCCTACCCCGACTTTTATTATCCAACACTAACCCACCTCATAGAAAATTAATGATTGCAGGCAACTGTATGTTAAAAAACAGCGATTTACCGTCATTTGCGGCTTTGCTGACAATTGACATCAACTAGGTCGCATGTGCCTCGTCGAGGTCGAAAGAGCCCCGAAACCGGTGGCATCCTGTGCCTGGCCAGTACAGCCCGGCATGGTTGTCAAAACAGACTCTCCGTTGGTTCACAAAGCTAGAGAGGGTGTTATGGAGTTCCTGCTGGCCAACCATCCCCTCGATTGCCCGATCTGTGACCAGGGAGGAGAGTGTGACCTTCAAGACCAGTCAATGCGCTACGGCGCTGACCGCGGACGTTTTCACGAACTCGGTGGCAAGCGTGCCGTGGAAGATAAGAATATCGGTCCTCTCGTAAAAACATCTATGAACAGGTGCATTCAATGCACTCGTTGCGTCCGATTCATGAACGATGTTGCCGGTGCGCCCGAACTCGGAACCTCCGGCCGAGGAAACGACATGCAGATCGGAACTTACTTGGAAAGAAACCTGGACACCGAGCTTTCCGGAAATATCATTGATCTGTGCCCCGTCGGTGCCCTGACCTCGAAACCCTACGCGTTCCGCGCCCGTCCTTGGGAATTGAAGCACACCGAGTCAATCGATGTGCACGACGCTCTCGGCTCCAACGTCCGGGTTGATACTCGTGGAATGGAAGTGATGCGGGTTCTACCAAGACTCAATGATGATATCAACGAAGAATGGATCAATGACAAGTCCCGGTTCGCATGTGATGGTCTGAAGACCCAACGACTTACCACTCCCTTGATTCGACAGGAGGGAAAGTTCGTTCCTGCGACTTGGGAGCAAGCCTTGACTGAAATCGCATCAGCCCACCAAAAGCTTCAGCCGAAGGAGAACGAGTTCAAAGCCATATCCGGTCACCTCGTAGATGCAGAAGCCATGGTTGCTATGAAAGATCTAGCGAACAAGCTTGGCTCCGATAACCTTGCCTTGGATCAGCCCGGAGGTTCCTTTCCCATTGCCCACGGCGTTGATATCCGCTCAAACTACCTCTTCAACTCCAAAATCTACGGAATTGAGGAGGCAGATACCATCCTATTGGTCGCCACGAATCCTCGCCATGAGGCTTCTGTTCTCAACTCTCGCATACGGAAGCAGTATCTTCGCTCTGATCTCGAGATTGGCCTTGTTGGAGAGACCTTTGAGAGTACCTTTGAGTTTGAGCACCTCGGTTCCGACGTTACTGCTTTGAAATCCGCCCTTACAGGGACTTTTGGCAAGAAGCTGGCTTCCGCTAAGCGACCCATGATTATTGTCGGCAGCGCCGCAGCGGAACACGAAAACGCAAGGGCCATTTTCGAGGCCGTCGGAAGCTTTGTTGAGAAGCACACCGCCAACTTCAACACCCCAGAATGGCAAGGATACAATGTTCTTCAACGCGCTGCGTCACGTGCTGCCGCATACGAAATCGGCTTCACTACTCCATCCCCGGAAGTTGCCCAGACAAAACCCAAGATGGTCTGGCTACTCGGCGCAGACGAAGTCAGCCAGGCCGACATCCCTAGCGACGCATTCATTGTTTACCAAGGTCACCACGGTGACAGGGGCGCCCAAATCGCCGACGTCGTCTTGCCAGGCGCCGCATATACTGAAAAATCAGGTACCTACATCAACACTGAGGGCCGTGTCCAAATCACCCGTGCAGCAACCTCGATGCCCGGCGCCTCTCGTGATGACTGGAAGATCATTCGTGCCGCCAGCGAGTTTCTGAATACCCCCCTTGCGTACGACGACATCGAGGCTCTTCGAGACCGTATGGAGGAGATCAGTCCTGTCATGCGCCGCTATGATGTTGTCGAGCCTTCTTCCTTAGTCCAATTAAGCAAGGTTCAATTGGTAGATCAGAATAAGGGCGCTCGAGTTACCACAACACCTTTCAAAAAGGTGATTGAAGATTTCTACTTCACAGATTCCATTTCTAGAAGGTACAGAACAGCTGCCTTGTCACAACTTTCACTTGGTATCACTAGCTAACTTTCTCCTAGTTCGCCAACCATGGCACGCTGTTCAGCCGCAAAGGCTTCGGGAAACCCTGATACAAATTACTTGTCCTCCGGTGGTGAAATGTCTCCTCAGCACATGTATGGCTAAAAACCTTCCGAACCTTTATTTATATGGCCCTCCGGTTTGTTCCTGTTTCATCAAGGCGTCGTTGTAAACCTAAACATTTTATTTGTCTCGCTGTTTAAATCGATTTATCGTTTCCCTCATATCTCTTCGAGTGTTTCCAGCGCTCCCTCTGGTATACCCTCAGGACGTACGAGGGGCAAAACTTGTACATAGGACTTAGAATCGGCTGCGGTCAATGAATGCATTTTTTGACCTACTAGTATTACTTGGAAGTTTCTATACCTCATAAGTCCCTTCTTTAACCACTAGCGACTGGTTAGAAGAATCCATCTCCAGATTAATATCTGGAGCCACGAACCAACGCTTGCACATGCAGTGTCAGTCAATGCGGTACGAGCTTCGCATTGGAAAACAAAATCGAGGAGATTATGCCCGACTCATAATCGGGGAGGGCAGTAATTGGAACAAATTCAGGCAGTTCACTTTGGCAAACGCGACAGGCTAAAGTTCATCATCATCTGTCTCGCGGCCGGTCTGACCTGGGCCACAAGGTGGAGACGATTCTGCAGGGGCCGCAGCCTTCTGTGTCCTTCTTGCAAAGGGTAGCTCTCTTCTTGGGGGCGGCGATGCTTGTAAAGAGCGTTTAGGTAGCCCTCGCCTTCGGATATCTCCTCTCTCGGAACCCTCAGCCGATGCGGCGGAAGCCTCGTCGTCAGTGGTCGTAGTATCCTCGTCTTCCAGGGGCTGTGGTGTCGACCGTTCTTCGTTGTCTGTTTCTTCATCCGCTTTAAAGTCGCCTTGCTTGTTCGATTTGTCAACATCCATCTTCTCAAATCCGTCTTCGCTATCCGAGTCGCCATCACTAATCGCTGCCGCGGCGCGCTTCGAGCCCCTAACCGTCGCACCCGGTTTAGAACGATCCGTAGCCATGGCCTTTCGCATTGTAGAGACTAGCCGCAGATTAGGATTGTTTCCCGCAGAGGTTCAGGAGGAGTGTCTTACGACTTTCAGTGTCGACCTTCGCGGACGCAAGAAGGCGTTGCTGATTACGGACCTTCAATTTTTTCTCATTCAAGAGCTGCACGAAATCAGACATAAGCTGTTGTTCATGCAAATTTTTCAAGCTGATCAACTCCTCTAGTTGTTTGTTGAGCGAATTAATGGTGTCTTCGGCCGTCCGGTAGCGATCAAGTAACGCCTCAAAGTTTTCCTCGAGCGACTCCGCCCTCGCAACGGCGATATTCGACCATTCAAATAATTCAATAGCTTGTTCGTCATCTTGGTTGAGTGTTAAGGAGCCCAGTTTTTGCTATGGGTGGTTAGGCATGTTCCCGGCAGTTTGGTATAGTTAGAGAGCGCAACATACCGTGATGTCTTGTATCCTTTTTCTCACAGTAAGTATTAGCTCTTTACCATCATCCTCGGATCCGTTTACAGCGGCCGACACTTCGATGCCTGACAGGAGATCTGACTTTCCCGCCGCTTCTTCCGGTAGACCGAGAATATGAAGGACAATATCCTTCCACTCCTCGTCACTACCCTGGTACTGCTTCGCCCTGAATCTTTTGAGTTGAGACTGTCGCACTATCCTTGACACATTAGTTCTCTGAATATAAAGGAAGAGGTCTCAATATCTGCATACCAGTAGCAGCATACGGGTTTTCTCCCTCTGTCGCAGTTATGTTGAGTTCGAGCGCGGCTACATTGGAGCGGCAAACATGGAGAAGGACATGTGCATCAGCTTCGTCAGAACGACGAATGCGCAGAACGCGGGAGCAGGAAGTATGCGTCGCGGAAGACATCTCAAAGTCGCCAAGACGAGTCTTGAGGGATAATGATCAGGAGAGTTTCCCACGCTTGGCCAAAGATGCTTGAGACATCAGTCCACAGATTTATGCACCTGTCCTGGCTGGTGCCTGCCCAGCGCGGTGGAGTGTACCTAGGCCCGGCTTCCTCCATCACCACCGGCACCAGGCTTGGCATTCAAGGCTCCCAACTGCCAACAAGGGCTTCCAAACTCAAAAGGCGAGCCAGAGGCCCGTTGCGAGACAAATCGAACACAGGCGTACTGCATGCCAACAACGGGATTCCAATTGGGTCTCTGTACTTTTCGTATTTGCGAGCACGCTGAGCACGGTGACCAGATCTCGACCTTCCCAGCGCCGCGCGGGAGAAAGGCCACCCTTCAATGTCCAAGCAACCCGAAGTCGACTTTCCGTCATATCTCAGGGGCCCACTCGCACTTTTCCAGACGCTGATTGCCGGGCATGTATTATTGCGGGAGAGTCAAGCTACCAGTTGCTTCAGCCTGTAATACAACCCGGGCCCGTCCAAGTAGCAATACATAACGTTAGTCGAAGTATTTATAGCAGGGAAAGGCACCAGAAGCATCCGTCACAGCAAGAGTCTGATGTGGGTGGGGCATCTTCATCCGACACATCTGATATTTCGGTCATACATTAGTTCTCGACGTCCAAGTAATAATAATAATGAGTGGACGCCAGCAGCTGGAGGTCGCGCTGAAGAATTCGACGAGCGGATGTGCAACTCGGCAACCTCACAATTGAGGCCTCACCAGCCCAAAAGACCCCGAGAGAGTGAAGATTCTCCTGCCTCGCTCTCTCCTCCCTTCACACGTTCCCCTTGATCATATCCATTTGATGCTTCCTCCATACTCTCCACCATACTTAGCTAGCCTTAGCAAGGTTTTAGGAGACTGTCCGTGGACACTCGCATAGCCTATCCTGAGAGCTTCCTGTTTGCCCACGAAGGAGTCCTGCGGACCTCCCCTATCACGACACACAAGCGCTTGTGCTTTGTATCCTGTTTGTCGGACCCCAAGCGTTGCCGCTTTAGTCACCCACACTGTCTCCCATGACACCGTCCCATTAAATTCGACGTCGGTCCGAGCACTCCCCTTCACTCCTCCCACAATCTCGTCTCGAGTTCCAAACGACCGCCAATCCAAGCATCGCCCCTGACGGCCAAACCGACACCGAGCATTACTTACCCGCACAATTCCCGCTCACTGCAAGCCCAATATATCTCGCAGCAGCATGAAATGACGGCATATCCTTATCCGAGCCTTCTTTCAGCACCAGAGCGCTCGATCTGTACGATTTAAAGCTCCAAATTATCAATATTCAATTCTCTGATGAGCCCGAGCTGTATCCGACGGGGCTGAAACGGCGGGAAAATATGGCGCAATTGACGCTTGAAACGCGACAGGATAGTGAACAACTTATCGAATGCTGGGACGACGATGACGACTTACAATGTTATGAGGATATCCAGCTACGAGCTGTATCGTGTGCTACTTCTGTGACGAACTCCTCCGTCCGCCGATCGGGACATCGTGACTCCATATCCTCGCGCCGTTCCGCTCGCTCCGACCTTGACTCAAACGCTGGTGGAGACGAAGACTGGCAGATCCAGCTGCTAGACGATGATGAACTCGCAGATGAAGAGGCTATCTCATCCGTCAAAACCAGAGGAATTCCGCTTCCCGCAAACGTTCCCCGGTCAGCACTTATAGGCGGCACAATCAAGCGCCTTGGGAGGAGAAAGACGAAGCGCGAGTTTATAGATGATTGGTCTGAAGATTTGGAGCTACCAGGTCTGGGAGTCGCCCTAGAGTTGAAGCGATCCCATGATACATCTTATCCTGAGGCACTCCTCCAAATTAGCTCGGCATCAGGTAGTCCGGCAAAACCTGGCTCTCCATCTTTTAGCGACGATATAATAAGTCGAGAAACCTCCTACACCATCTCGGATAACTTTCCAGACAATATCGACGCGGACGATACTCTTGATATCCCTACTATCAAGGCTACCACACAACGCCCTTCACAAACACCGAGTATCCTTCGCGATGCAACGCCCAAAAAGGAACCGACCTCGACCGAAAGCTTCGAAGATGATTTTGAATTGCCAACGGACGATTTCCTGCGATTGCGTCACCTCTCAAACCCCAGCCCCACTCCCGACGACCTTGATATCGAATGGTCCGAGGGTAGTATAGGTGTGCGGGTTGGTGGCACCGCGCGAGACCATCGCTCGAATCCGAGCTCTTCGATTTCGGTCGTCAGCCCGAGTGCTTCGAGCTACTTAACCGGCGAAAGTGATGATGAAGGGCTTGACGGTCTGGTGATCCCAGACGGGCCTCTCGACCTCAGTGCGCGTCTAAATAAGCCAAAAAACCCGACCATCTCCAACGTACGTCATCGCGTATCCAGCGAAAATGGTAACGAACAGCCTCGCGTGGACGACTTCTTCTCTGGTCTCGAGATAAGTAGTGGCGAAGCCTTCAATCGTAAGAGACCTTCGGTGAACCCTAACATCAAATGCAAAGCGGAGCCACACGAAAGCCCGGTGCGACGTTCCGCAACTACCCTCACATTTACAAACATCGCTGCATCCCCGAAGACTCGTATTCCACGCCTCTCGGGGCATGACCGGCCCCTTTCCACGCACTTAGAAACTGTCTCTGAGAGCGGCGCCCCCTTATCGAAATTCTGCACCTCTCCACGGCGACCAGGTCATGTCTCCCGCTCTTCCGTGTCTAGTCTTCCTATATCAGGGTCCACTATATTATCATCGATTCCCTCCACGCCAAGCCGGCGCCTAGTAGGAACCCGGATCTCAAAGGATTTTCTGAGTGAGCGCACCGCAGGGAGCCAGTCGTTGAAGTCAAAACGGTCGATGCCGTCAATGCGTAATGCGCAGCAGGTAACGCCATCCACTTCTTTTCCTAGTCCACCCCGCGCAAGTGGCCCGAGCTGGTCTACTACACGGCCCTGGACGCCAATTGATCGCACAGGACTAGAGGGGAAAGTGTCAACCCGTAAATCCCAAACGCCCTTTTTGCCAGCGGGCGCGTCCGAGAAACAATCTCACCACGCCAGCGTCAAGAGGTATTCCCGTCGAACAAGCTCTGACGGCACCAGCGATCTGTTAAGCCCGCAGGCCACGGTTATCAGACTGCCGCGCTCAAGTCGCCACGACAACTCCGGCAGCAACCCCAACGACACAACTGTAGATGCACTAAACACAACTCCAAAACGAACTCTTACCCGCCCCACTCGCCGCCGAAACTATGGGGATGGGACCGAGTTGGTTTCTTTTGACGACTTACCTACGTCCACCGCAGCAGAGAGCAAGTTCGTAAAGCAGCCCAGCGGGCGCGGAGCACCGCGGTCCCTAAGAAATAAGCTAAGTCTAAGTCATCCTCCGCCTTCGAAACCAGAAGGACCGAGTCAGGGGATGTCGAGGGCAAACCCACCCTTTCCGCAACAATCATCCGTTCCCAGGTTTGCCCGCGATACGAACGCATCTAGAAACGCGAGAGAACAACGCATTGCCTCTATGACATCGATGCAGAAGCTTCGAGAGAATACTCCGCTGGCTCCTCTGAGCTCGAACTGGAAAACCCAGAATATCTCCCGTGTACCGTCCACGACAGGGTCTCTGGGAAACAAGAAGGGAAAATCGCGCTCAATCTCAGTAATCCGACCACAGCTAATCAAACCTATTGGGGCGGGCGTTCAAGAAGCAAAATGTAAGTCTCAAGTCTATGAGATGTGAAGACTCGGTAATAACGTTTGAGTCAGCCGTGAATGGTATGCATTACAATCCAAGTTCGTTCCGTTGGGAGGGGAATGAAAATCTAGTTCAAGGCTTCGACCCTGTAATACCTAAGTCGCCGAAATCGTCGCCGGCCCTCATCACAAATGTGGGTGCGATGCAAAATGTCCAAGTGGTTGGCGGAATGGTTTTCGATCCTCAGCGCATGCGCTGGCTCAAATTGGCTGCCTCACAACCCGGGGTAGACGGATTTGTTGCTGTCGAGGACGAAGACGACGTGTTTTCCAACCTTGCCGATTTGGAGGAGCATAACGCCTCCGGGCGAAGAGGTCTAGGGACCCTTGAGGATCCCGGCCCTACAACGAGCGGGGACGACCGGAGCGGCGAGGATTCGTCAGATGAGTGGCCAATAACAGAGGAGTTTGACGTTGGTCCGGAATTCATTAGACGCCAGCACGCGGAAGAAGAGAAATGGAGACGCAAAGTAGACAAGTGGATGAAGCATGATCATGCTGGCTTTGGAAGCAACTGGAGGTGGGCTATCCGGGACCTGGTAAGGCTCAACAGCACGCTCGGCGCTCAAGGGCTCAATGATACCTGAATGTTGAACTGACTTGTCCCCGCCTCCAAACTGGAGATGGGACTGTATGAGACAAGAATGATGATACCCATGATTTTACTGGAGCTCCTCTCATTGATTGATATGTTTAGGCCTAAATTTGTGGTGGTAAGTTTGACGACCACGATGTCTAGTTCGCATCACTGCAATACATAATATCATTATCCGGTGGATCCTTGTCTTACTTGGTATTAGCGGAGACTCTCGTTGGACAAGCTGCTCAGAAATGGAAATCATGGAATTCAACCTCGATTGATCCTACCTTGAGTAGGGGTGAGAGAGCTATTGGGGGTCAATACTGCCACCCATTTCTGCTACACGACCAGCAGGCTGGTCATCAATGTACAGGGCCCCGGTTAAAGTAAGAAAATAGCCACTGGGGCGATGCCGCTGTTTATTGTTCCCGCGTAGCAAGCACCAAAGAAACACCAACACGGGTAAGCCGGCTATGGCAGCAGAATTGCAAGCCGCAAGCAATGATTCGAGACCAAAAGACAGGGTTAAGACGCAACTACGAAGTAAGTACAAGGCTTTTGCCGCAGGTTGTGAGTTCACCCAACAACAGGAGCCCCCCCGGAGGGAGGGGGGCCTGGTGCTTTGAAACCGTGAGGCGGCGTGGCTCCCAGAAAAGACAAAGTAACACCATCTGCCAGTCTGAATAGACCGTTCTTGGATGCCTGCAATGTTGGACTTCGAATCAAGCAACCGCCCCCAACTGGAAGCATCTCATCTGGGACTTGGGAGAACGTGTTTGATGTCACAGCTTTTGAGGCATGGATCCAGGGCCTCCTAGCGGCTCGCTTATTATTGTAATATTGAGACTCGAGGAAGGTTTCGTGCTGGCAGGCTCTCTTATCATGGCGGTCTGCACGCGTGCGCCTATACAAGGGCAGCCCCAGGTCTTCATGCAGTTGGTTCATCAGCAGTGCACAGGGGCAATCCCTACCTTTCCCTCGCCACGCGTCTCAATTCGGTAATGGTCATAGCGATCAATAAAGATGCGTTCCCAGCTATGCCAAGTTGTCCGGGTCGAGGCGTTGGGGGGGAGGGGGGAAATCGGCCCATTTGAGAAGAATCACGGACCAAATCAAGGCCCAGGACGATTGACCATGCCCAATCGTGAGTAATTGCGAGGCGAAATAGTTAACTAGACTCGGGTTTGCTGACATTGCTCCGCATGCAAGTCACTCTACATTAAGCCAATGAGGGCTATCCAAACGTAAATCAGCTGCCAGCGCACCCGTCCGTAGAGAGAAGGCGACCAAAATACAACGAGTCTAAAAAATGCGCCACTGTCTGCTGTTGATTACTTGGGTCTCTGCAGCACATGAAGCAAATTGATAGTTTCCAATGATCAGGTAAATCTGAGTGACCAGCATTGTAAAGGCATGGGTGGATAGAAAGCCACTGGACCAGAGGTAATGTAGAAAAGCCGTGGGTTAGGAAGGGATGCAAAATCCATGTTGACTGGCTTACCCCGAGAATCCCTACTATTGTCTTTCAGACGAATACTACCTATATGGCAGACAATGGCTTTAGTAGCTCCTGGGGGTCTGTCAATGCGCACTAGACTTCTGTCTCTTCCAGGATACTCGGTCTCTTTCGAGGTTTTTGGGCTCGAACGAGTTCTTGTGCTGGTCAGTTTTCTTGGAAGGTGCGTAAAAATCATATCTTGCCTGGTGCCACCGGCCACCCAATAGCAGAAGCACTACAGAGTCTCCATGGCCGGGCCTGGTGTGGGGGGGCCATGACGAAGCAAACGTGGCACAAGAAGAAGCAATAGAGATAGCATGCGTCAATAATTGAAGAACTATTGCGCCAGAAGATGCCGCCAACCCCAGGCATGAAGCAGGATGGAAGCCAAAGACATTCAATGCGTTCCACCGAACGGCAGGCAGAACGAGGACATGAGTAGATCATCCCGCTGTCAAGGAAATTTCCGACAGGCATGAGAGACCCAGAGTATTATCCAAAGATAGATGTGCATATTTGCTTTGTGAATCCAGAGACGTTAGGCCGCTCTGGGCATTGCATCTGTGAGAAGAACCCTGTCGCCATCATCCTAGGGTACCTGGTCATGTACCGCCCCCAGGATTGTTGCACAAGAAAACCCGGGTCATCTCATCTCCAACTGCCAGATATAATCTCCCAATGCGATGCATAACCCTCGTCTACCACCAAAGCATGGATAGCTCTTAGGGCTTCAACGCCCAGGAAAAGTCCGCTAGAGTTGTCGGGCTTCGGGAGCACTTCCTTTACCAAATCAACAAGATGGTGCCGGTGCCACTACTTCCTTTCTTCTTCTCTCCTGTTCTGTTTCTTCCTCGTCTCCTCGCCGCCCCCTCCGCCCTCGCTTGCTAAACGCTGGATCCTGGTCGGTTTCGGCAAACCCATGGCTCGTCTGCTTTTCTTTCCACCTCCACTGCAGCTTGCTTTAGCCGCTCTACTTACGCCCGTCGCAAGCCGCATTGCAGTACGATCCTTCTAATAGACAATTCCCCGCCATGTTTGTTGTTTGCCAGTTCCCTTCTAGTCTTCCAATATCCCCTTTTGTTTTGGAAAACCCCCCCAAAAAGAAAGGGGTCCTTTTCGCGTCTCCATACCTGAAAGGTAGTTTGATTGTTACCTTGCATCTTCCCCTAGCCGCCTCTGGCCTGTACTATTATGCTCATTGGATATGCAGATCATATTAGCTACTGCAGTGCAGAAGAAGAAAAAGAAACCAAGTTACGAGGGCTTGTTGTAGGTGTGAAGAGCATGGACTTACCACATTTAAATCGACCCTTTTGCCCATCCTGAAATAGCTTGAGCCCTTTATATCACAACCAGCAGAATAACGAGTTTTCCCGGTCTTGGATCCTTTCTCTCCATTCTCCTCGATATTTTCAGCGTCTCTGACTCCAGATATACTCGGACAAACTCGCGCACGAGGGACGCTCGGAAGATAACCCCCCCGAGGTAATGCGACTGAGAGGGTGCATCTTCTACCACAACAGAGCACAAGTACACTCCCGTGCATGCCGTCAATGACGCATCATGAGTGGCTATGGAAGACGCGGCAATGATGCGCACGAGAGCTATTATATCAACCCGAATATATCATTGCCGTTTCCAAGCAGCCACGGAGACGGCCATGACTTCGAAGCAAGCTCCTATCATTTCCCACAGCATCAGTTCGGTCCATACGCATCTCACTTCAGCTTACCCTATAGCCACACGAGCTTACTATCCCATCATTCGTCGGGAGCATCGATTCCACCGGTTTCTGACCACGGATCCCTGCACCACACGGCGACCCAATGTATGCCCCAGCCACGGTGCCTCCAGGGACCAGTCTATCTCCCACTCCATGAGGCGTTAGCCGAGACAGGGTTTGAGAGCCAGGAATCCAGGAATGAGGATACAATGCTCTCGGAACCAATCATACCTCCCCTAGAAGGGTTTCCGAATGTTCAAGAATTCGATAAGTTGGTAAAAAGGTAGGTCACGATCCATCGGTCTGCCTTTCTTGCTCTTCAATACAGCGGGCCGCGCCCTTACCTGAGTCCCCATAGTTATGTCGACGATTTATCCGTGAAGAAACAAGACAAGGCATTAATCCACGCCAGGAGGGCGCAGAACATAAAAACCGTCTTGATAGACCCAAAGGATACTGCCATAGAGTCCGCCCAATTTCGGTATGAGTTGCTCAGCTCCTCACTCCCAACGTTCCGTTCCCAGCTTGCAATAAAGCTTTAATAACTAATAAACCACACCAGGTTCTGGGTCAAAAAAATGTTTAAGCTTCAAGCCGTTGGAGGCAATGCCCCAGATGTCTGTCAGCCACGCACCCAACTGTACTGAAAGTCTTTCTAGACTGACGAGCCCGTGACATCCTTCCAGTGCACAAAAATGATATGCCATGAGGGGAAACCAGTGGCTATCAGAGAAAAGTTGTTCAAGATACTCACAAAGGCCCACCAGCAGTGTCAGCATGGTGGTCGAGATAAAACCTCGGCCCAGGTTCGACAAATATATTCATGGTAGGATGCGCGTTTCACCATCCGTCCGCTTCTAGTTTTTGAGAGGAAGTCAGTCAGCTCAGCAGAAACTGTTGACTAACAGGACATAGGGTTCCCAAGGAGCTGATATCTCGTTTCGTGAAGATATGCCCGGCTTGTCAGGTACGACGAGGTGGCACACGTTTAACGCCCCCTACCTCAAGAAGAAGCTCTCCTCCCCTCGAAATACGCTCGCGCTCCCCGAAACCTCCCCCTCCACCAAGTTCCAGACGCCAGTCAGGCATTCCTGGAGCAGCCTGCTTGGAGAGGCCGCAGATAGACTATTTTAATCAGCAAGATAGTCGGATAGACTTAGGACCCAAGCCACACCGACAAACGAGGTTGGGAATCGGTGCCGTACGGCCTCCTAACAGTGGAGTCCAAAGGCACATCCCTGGCTCGATCCCTCCACCTCTGGATTTGTTCCATCACGACCTCCCAGTCCCATCGCTCCAAGTGTATTATGGCACTGGATATGGTGCAGTGCATGGATCATCCAGCCGCCGAGATTTCTCTTGCTAGTTATTTCGAGTTTATCGCTTTGGGAGGAGGGGGGTAGAGCAATCCTGCCGATAATGGCAGTACCTGCCATGAATCGCTCTAGTTTTCTAGCTCGAAAAAATATCGAGCTGAAAAAGATATGTTGATAAATACCTGACATTGTGTGTAACCCCCCTTCGCGTTTCTCAGCCCAGGGCGGCCACACCTGTGTAGAGTCTAAGGAGCCCAAAGAAAAGAGTTGATGAGCGCTAATACCCGATGGGCCAAGTTCCCGAGTCAGCACAACCGCTTAATTGACGGTATTGCCTTGATGCTGCGCTAGTTTCCGCAAGAAACCAATGTTGTAATATTCGCATTCATTGTTGTTTCATTATATGAGTACACATAACCAGGTAAATTGTTTTGGTTTCGACTGACACGCATAATACGAGCTGCAGGAAACATGATTGTTGACGTAACGCCCTGAAGCGGAGGCCATACACGCAACTGCGCATATCGTCGGATCGGATTTAGCGCTTCGACAGCCAAATTTTGGGGCTGGACTCTCGGCCGCACTCAGCGGCCGAGTGCGGCTCAGGGTTCCCAAATATCCGAGTGTGGGTAGAGCAAAGTCGGATACACATCCCCTTCAAGAAGAAAATACAAGTTTCCGCGCGCGATAGGGCAGTTGGACGGTTTTCAGACCGGTAGAGAGAACTTCTTGCCTTTCATAATCCTTTTGACTAGTTATTCACTGTCCTACTTGGGAAATTGGTTGACTCACTTGGTGTAGTATATATAGAAGAAGTCGGAATATAGCAGGGTCTGAATGATCCCTGCTACGACTGGAACGGGCTGAAAATGGCCTTCCGCAAAGTACCGGTAAATCCAGTTCGGAATATACAAAGCTCTGTAGAGGCCCAACGCAAACAGATAATGGGTAGTTATAGTGTCTGCTTCGCCGGTGCGTTGAAGCATGAAAAGTTGAGGAAGAATAGCCACAGACTCAAGCCAAATCGAAAAAGTCCAAAGAACCTATAAACGGTCAGATGTATTCGTCGTCATAGAATACGCACCCCACCTCTGAGACGCTGTAGTCATGGGGGAAAGCAAGAGCGAGTGTTGCGCTCGAGGCAAGTAAGTACTGGACCTTGAAGGTATCGGTGTTTGGATCGCGCGTAGGTCGGTAATCGTTGAGCATGAGATAGATGATATAACCCGACGAGCCGATGAATAAGAGCTTGAATGTGGTATTATAGAGGGAATCCGTAAATGCCCAGAATAAATCTAATTAATGCGCCATGGCATATTAGCCACCAGAACTACAACAAGATTTTGGGGGGGACCGACCAAGATAACGAGTCACAAATACCATCAAATATAGGGCCTGCGATTTGAAAGACAGCCCGGAGCAACTCTATGGCCTGGAGTTAGAGCGTATCTAACAGTGAAAGTGTGTGTGCCTACGCTTGAGGATTTCATCTTCTGCAGGAGGATGAAGATTGAGGCGAGATGCGAAAAATCAGCTACTCAATCGTCAGAGCCGCTTGTCCCACTGAGACATCTGTAGTCTATACACACCCAATAATCTGAAGATATTCATGGTGCTATCAGACTCGCCTGACAAGGGCGATCGTTGAGGTTGGGCAAGGCGAGCGGAGCGAGAAACCAAGATTATGACGAGCGATTGAAAGTGGGAGCACGTGTGTATTGAAAGGGGAACGTAAGTTGTTGACCTAATTGTTCATTTAATTCCCTCAAAAAAAATGATCTTGATGTTGTGTCAGGGTATTGTGAAATTGTTGCGCTGCTGCTGAGAGCTTTATGTTGACACGAAGCCTTTAAAGTTGCCGGTGGGACAGCAAATCAAAAGGAGCACGCCCCACAGCATACCAAACCACTTCCCTTATTTCATTCTTCCAATAATAATGAACAAGACAAGAAATTTGGGAAGGCTCATCCTTAATTAAGTTGCCTCAGGCCCCGACCCCTGGTGGCCAAGCTTTCCCAGCAGACAGCTAACCTGAGCTTCCGGCCCTGGGGGTTCAAGTTGATCAGATTGATCTTCGCATGACTTTTCTACCACCATGACAGCCGCTCTGAATTGCCAGAGAGATAGAGTAACAAACACTAACAACAAGAGATTTTTGGCGAGATTTTTTCAATGCCAGAGGAATACGTAAGGTTCTAAAACATTGCTTTGCCGAGAGTGCTTTCAGCGTCCGTTACACATTGCAAATGACCCTCAGCCAACTCGCTCTTCAAGGCGCACATGGAACTCTCCCTGTCCAACTTACCCCAGTCCCTTAAACCGATACGTTTCAGCTTTTGGCGTTCAGAATTTTGCTCGAAAAGCCGGTCCTTATCAGTATCGAGCTGAGAAAGACGCTTTTCGGTGATAGGGCCAAGTCCAGATGAGAATATTTTACCCCCAGGAATGATTGTATCGAGACCTGCCAGGTGATTGGGATATCTTTGGGAGTGAGAAGGAGGCGCTCCAGACACACCATCAGGGCGGTAAGAGCGCGACCGTGGAGTTTCAGCGCCTGGAGCTGGTAATAGTGCACTTCGAGGTGCAACAGGCGCGTCATGGTCCCCGACGGACGTAGGTCCACGACGAACCGAGGGGCCCGCCCAACTGCTTTCCTTGAAACTCGAGCCCCCGCGAGGCCTCGTTGGAGCAGACAGAAGGGAAATATTCGAAGCGCGAGGATGGGAGGCGAACGTCTTCGGACCATGGGGTGGGCCAGGTGGAGGTGATTTGTGGTTCAACTTAGCAAATGCCTTCGGCTGGCTCGGGATATTGCTCGTATATGGCACCTTGGTGCAGTTAGCTTTCCCCTGCGTTTCGGGGGCTCGGAATAATCCGAGGTCATCTTGGTTCGGGGTTGATTTTGCACGCCCCTGTTCCGTGGTGGGTGATCTACTATTCGCCTCTGGAGTGTCGACTTTACTTTTCTCGATAGATGTACGATCGCTCTGGCCAGAGAAAACGGACCGTTCCCTCGAAAGGTGACGGCCTTGAGGGTGGCTGCTAAAGGGAGACCGACTTCTGGTGCTTCTTGAAGCTGCATTCGACTTATCGTGGATGGGCGATGAGCGTCGAGAATTAGGTATAGAACCGGGAGCGGAGGGGCGCCAAGATAAGGAATCATCTGGAGATCGCGACTGTCTCCCTCGTCCTAGGAGCCGCCCAGCCGCGGTAGCCCTCTCCTTCCGATCACCATACAAAGGGCTTCGTGCACGAGTTGGTCCTGTCGGCCGTTGGTTATCCTCGGACAATGTTCCACGCCGAGAAGGTGATCCAGGCCTTGTATATCGACCAACGGAGGGCGGGCGACGCTCGCCTCTGGAATACCCATGTTCGCGGCCCGGGGGTGAAGAATCCTTTAGGTGTCTTGAGGTTGATGTGCTCCGGTTCCAGCCAACGTCACGAGTTTCGTTCTCCCCATAAGGAGACCTTGGCCGTCTTGAAGACGATAAAGGCGACCTAGGCCTCACATCCCGGCGAGGCGAGAACCTCCGAGAGTTGTATGGCTTTGAATACTGCCCGAGCCCACCATCTCGACTATAGGGCTGCGGGCTTCTTGAAACACGGCGTCGAAAGTGAGGCGGCGAGCGGCTCCTCGCGCGGCCATATGCCCGACCAGAAGACGGTACCCATGTATCAGCAACTAGACGATTTGGAGGCGAACGTATTCGCGGGGGGGATCTGCTGCGACGATATCCTCGCGAAGTGGTTGGGCGGTAACTCTCTCCACCACGGTGTTCATCAAATCTGTAAGACATACCATGTTCAGTATTTCGTATGAATGGATCATGGAGTGAAGACTGGTCAAGTTCGGTGCGAACATAAATGTCAACATACCTTCTCGTGCGGTCCCAATCCATATTCTCTTCTTGTTCGAGTTTGTAATTCTGGGTTCAAATCCAAGAGCAGAGATGGAGACGCTAGTGGCGTTGCGATGCAAGCAAGGCAGCAAAGCGACGCTGGTCGATCCTGTCGGGATCTGCCGTGTGCAAAAATTGGGGCCATCGTGTTTACCGCTCCACCAAAATCCGCGCATCTATGTAACAAACTCCCCCCAACCTCTCAACAGGGCATTTTGACGCGTTTCTTGCCTATTTTATATCAAATTGAGGTTATTCATCTCACCTAAATTGACGATGTTAGTAAAATTATGGTAGAGAGGTTCGAATTCAACTAACCACGTGTTTTATAGGCCTGATACCCCCCCCTATGATGCCTGTTGAACCATGCGAGCTACTACTGTTGCTGAATCGAGGCTTGAAGCCAGCAAAACGGGCTATAATACTTCGACTACTTTAGCTAGGTTGGAAACATGAAGATATTGCTAATGAAGTTAAGGTATCTACACGTTCTATATAGTGCCTTTAACATAACCTATTGGCTCATGGCAGCGTCTAGAAGCCTTGATATTGGTAATTGGGAAGGGCCTGTAGGCTTAGCAATGTGGATGAAGAAGCTTTATTTGAATACCTTTTAGTAGAGAGATGGAGACAACAAGTGGAGCTAGTATAGTGGCTTTACTATGAGCAAGATGTTATTGTTGACCGCTCCATGATATTGCGTACCTTGACATGCTGTAAATGGTCAAGAAAGGTATTAAAGCAGATCTCCAGGAACTATAGCAAGTCTTTTAGATAGTTATATCTTGACGCTATTAAACAATATTTAGCGGAGGACCTTGTCTTCCTTAACAAATTAATATTTAACAAGAAGACTGGATGGTAATACCATGGCTATGCACTAATTAGAGACAAGGCTTGCTATATTACAGATATCCAATAAGGCAATACATGGAGTATCTATTCTGTAATAATGCTTGATGGTTAGCTGCCTTGTACAGGTGTATAGAAGGATTATTTTAATAAGATAGAGTTCCTGGAATAGCTTTAGGAAGGTTTATTACCATACCTTCTTGCTAGGGGTTGTCCTATAGTAATTATCCTTGACAATATCTCTATATATATTGATCTGCGTGTTATTGAGGCAGTTGAGGCTGCTAGCCATGTCATACACTTCCTGCTACCATATTTGCCTGACTATAATCCTATTAAGCTAATATTCTTGGTACTAAAGGCCTGGATAAAGCAGAATTAGGTGTTTTTATAGCCCACCTATAGATTATATGGCGAGTTCCTAGAGCTTGCTATACAAGAGAGTTGGTGTAATTATTACACGCGCCACTAGTTCAGGCATGCTGGCGGAGAAGGAGTCTATATAGAAGAGGTAGAGATGATATGTTTTACTAGGTATATAGAGTCTGGTAAAGCTCCAGAAGACTTCTAGATAGCTAACCTAAGTATATTTAAGGCCTCCGCTACCTCTACTTCCTGGCTATCCCGTAGCTGCCTGTAGAATGTCTTAAATATCCATAATTTATCCCTAAACCCTCGCGTGAAGCTATTAGATATTCCTGCTTTGATAGCCCGGGTGTATATGGCTAATTGCCTGTCTTTTATCTACTGAAGATTTTTAATATACTAGTTGTTCTATAGGATAATATCTCGAGCATGCCTCTATTTAGCCTTGTAGTCTGAATTCTGTATATTCTAGACCTTCTATTTAAAAAAGGTGTCTAACATATCTGCATCTTTCTCTGAGGGATCAATTGGACTTGATATACAGCCTAATTGCTTAGGAAAAAGCAATTGGTCAAGTTCTGAGGCCCTTGGTGTTGGTATTAGACTTGTATAATTATAAGCTGTGGTTGTTAAGGCAGGGGTAGGTATGTATGGCTTCCAGGAGGCTTCTAGTAAGGTTAGAGGAGGTATTAGAGGTCTATTTAAACTCTGTGAAGCAATTAGTTCAAGCTTATAATCTCTTATATCTTGCTATATCTGATGGTGCTTATTTCTCTTCTCTTGATGCTCCTGCTTCTTCTCTATACTCTCCATCTAATCTATTATTTATTGCTGCATCATCATCTCGAAATTCTAGTTGGTTATCTTAAAGAAACACTCTATCTTCTCATGCTGAGCTGTAGCAGTAGATTACCTTATTAGCTCTTACAATTCTTGACTAATTATACCTTGAGACTGCTAATATTGCTATAACTTAATTGGAGGACCAAGTAGTGTAGCTTCACTATAAGATATAGCTATAGCCTAGCTGTTATATTATATAGAAGTAATATTATAGTATTTTAATCTATCCTACAGGTCTAGGAAGCAAAAATTATAATAATTTATATAGTTCTTATTATTACAGCACCAATAATCTATAAGTTGCTGCTAGAACTGCCCTGCCTGTTATATAGCTTTAATTCTCGTGTTATTCTGGTCCTGTAATATTAATATATAGCTTTAATGGCCTGCTAACCACGAATTTGACTGTATAGGAGCTGGAGGTAAGCTAGGAATCCTGCTTACTGTTGGTAAGCTAGCTGCACCTTGCTCCTTAGTATTGTTGTGACTATCCTGAGCTAACCTTGCTGGCTTAGATATTTTATATCTCAACAATATCTCCCATAGCATGACCATGCAGCCCTTCTAGAACAAATTCTTATGATCCTTGATAAGTTCTAACACTTCCTCTGCAGCTAGTATCAAGAATTCTTTGAGATTATGATGTTTTATGCTGCTACAGCCTGATTTATGCCTGAATAATACTATATGCTTCATGACTTTATATTTACATGGCTTGTACTTATTTTTAAATAGTCTGGCTATGGTTTCCTTGAGATTATATATAGAAAACATTCTACAGGTTGTATCTACAAGAATTTTCTATATAACAAACTTCCTATTTGCACGAATGTGCAAATAAAGTTTTATAGGGAAATCTGTAATTATTATTGTAGTATAAAGCTTATCCTCAAGCTCCAAAGTTATTATATTAGATGGTTAAAGGCCTTTATATTCCTTACAGGCCTCCTGCAACTTTTTCTAGTATATTGCCTTCTTATATTACTCCTTTATAGTATATAACTGGGTAGCAAGCGCCTCTATCTTACTCGACGGGAGTAGGAGCTCCTCCTCCTCCTCCTCCTCCTCCTCCTCCTTATTATCTTCCTCCTTGCCATTAGGTATAAAGCCACTGCCCAAGACCTCCACGTTGCCGCCAGCTCTAGGGGCCGTATCAGCCAACAAGGCACCGGAGGCGACTGGCGGCTCACCATGGTCAAAATAGACACGTTTAGCAGTTGCAGGCGGCAAGGGCAGACAAGATACTAAACAAGAGCAGGATCAAGACATAGAACTGCGTGCAGGTGGAGGAGGCGCCTGCAGAGGTGCTTGCTTAGTCAATATTGACCTATGGTGCTTTGGGGTCCTCTAGATACCCTATTAAGTAGCTTCCTCTCGCAATGCAGCTATTGCTTGAGTTGTTTTACACGGTATATAGGTATCCTGACGCTTTTGACTAGCTGGTGGTGGCAGGCCAACGCGTGGTATCTGGGTGTGACGAAGGTCATATGGAATTACGCGTTCTGCGGGCTGATTGGCCTGAGTTTGACACGTAGCAGGTATTTCTGCGGATTTTGATGGTCCAAATAGCTTCAGAATCGACAAAAATGGTCAAAAAAAGGCTATTCTAGAGGGTTTTGATGAAAAATATGCTATGTAAAGAGGTTGGGGAAGGTTTGTTACATAGATGCGCGGATTTTGGTGGAGCGGTGAACACGATGGCCCCAATTTTTGCACACGGCAGATGTACTTGGCATTGTCTTTTTGGTATTCAGATTTCTGCTGCGGCAAATTGCAGCGGAGACCCGGGCAAGGCAAAACGGGAAGCTGGCGGCAGATGCTGAATCATCTCCCAGGGATCCAGGGGTGACATGGAGAAGTTGTTCGTTGTGTGCCAGGGAAAAAGTTCAGTCACCCAATAATAATATCAAACAGAAAGAATCTTGAGTAAAAATAACATTTCTTTTTTCCTGAGTGCCCTTCGTGCATACAGGAGGTACTACATCTTCTTGTTTTCTGACAGACTCCATGCTATATCGATATTCCCCTTTACTCATGGGTAAAAAGATCTGTATTTTCTGGCAGTACCTTATCAAGTTAAGTCTATAGTAGAATTTATTGGCCTTGGGTTGTTGGCTGGGTACTCTCTTTGAAATAGGTTTTATCGAGTGTTCAGGCTCCACTAAAGAGTGAAGGGCTTATTCAGGCTAACTGTAACACGGGTATGAATAAGGTGCGCTAAATAAGTAATATAAGGCAGAATATGCATGGAACATAGTAATATATTGTATAGCTATAGAACTAATTACTAATATTCTAAAAAAGGTTAGTGCTACTAGAATATTATATATTATGTAAGCTTACTTAGTTGTATATTTATAAAATAAGTAGTGTAAATATATTATTTAAAATATTAGACTACTTTACATAGTACTATATATAATATTATAATATATAGGATTTAGTACTATCTCTTTTTTTTAAATATTTATATTCTTGTAATTATTTCTAGTATTATATTATAGGCCATATTATTATATTTATAATTTTTTATATAGCTTTATTATAATACAAGATTATTAATTAATTATTTTTATACTAGTTATAATTGTTAGATTAGGGTCCACTGATTGATCTGTAGGGTAGAACCTAAGGATATTCTTGATAGGATAAAGAGAATATAGATTATTAAGATCAAACAAAGTATAGAAAGAGGTGGATAACTAAAAGTAATTAGTAATAATAAGTATATTATTAATCTAGTAATAATAGATAGAGAATAAAACTTCTAAGTATAGGTAATAATAGTTCTTATATATTTACTCTTATAATATCTCCAAGTACTACTTGATATTTTTGTTATGAACCCTCAGCCTACAGTCAGCAGAGCGGAGTCACAAGGCAGAAAGTCAAGGCTAGGGAGCCTTGGGCCACAGACCAGCTACCAAGAGCCACTTTGGATTTAAATCCAATCTTGATAACAAACTAACAAATCTAAGTACTACCTAACTTTAGAACAAGGACAAGCAATACTACAAGAATATAACCCATGGACTATATATCTACATAAAATAACAATTACTATTACAAGAAAATATTATATATCCTCTAAGTATAATAGAAAGACTATAGTTTGAAACTATAGCTATTATATAACTATTACAGCCTACCACAGGAATAAAAAAAATAGGAATTATTACAAGGGAGAATTTTAAATTACTCCAAGGACATGGTAAATAAAGTTACCCTAATAAAAGACTATATAACTATATATTATCTAGTATACTATCTTAAGGGTAGGAAAATAGTATACAGGACCTGGCAACCTGATTAGATATACTATCTAATATATTATCTTAAGGATAGGAAAATAGTAGAAACTTGGGAATACTTAAGAATACTTATTACTACTATATCTAGCTTTTTTATTTTTATAATTAATACTACTATTATTCTAGAGTAACTAGTTTAAAGGATTTTTATAAAATAACTTGTCTAGTACTTATTTTATAGGTTATAGTATATATACTATAGGCTAGCCCTGCCCTTTTACCTTAACTTTAATCCAACCATAACAAGTTCTTATACTTATTAGATATGATCATGCTAGGTAAGATAAGTCAATCCAAATCCTTTAAAAGTCCCATGTAAGAGCCCGGGGTTAGAAATGCATGAGAGGTCATTATTTTAATAACAAATTAATTACTAGTTAGTACAAGTTATATCTTGGATTGACTTAAAACCACTATTATAATATCTCAATACCAGCACCAAGCTATTATACTCCCTAAGGGTAAGACCCTATAAGAGACTATTGCCAGGATACAGGCGCAACTTAATAAATAGACTAGAGTTATTAACCAAGTTACTAGTAACCTGAACCAGTAGAATAATATATCTAAAGATAATAAAACTTTTAAGAAGTATTAAGAGATGCTGGAGCAGCTCCAGGACTATATCCTCACGCTTGAAACCAAACTCAGGGCCAAGGCCTTAAAGATCAAGGCACCTGAACTATTTAATAGTACCTAGACTGAGCTATACTTCTTTCTTACACAGATACAGACTTTTATCAACATTAATCAGGACAAGTTGGCCACTAAGGCCGACAAGGTCATATTCACATCTACCTACCTTACCAGAAAAGCGTATAAATAGTTTGAGCTATTTATAAGGGAATGGTAGGAAGCTAATAGGGACAAGCTAGCTAATAATATTAAATAGTTATTTACAAGCTACAGCTATTTCAAGGAATAACTTACTTGTATATTTGGAGATATTAACAAGACCTGTAATACTAAAAGACAAATTAGAAAGATATACTAGTCTAGAAGAGATATAGATATACTTATCTTAGAGTTCTAATAAATCATATTATACCTAACATGGGAAGATAATACTTTTATATAC
Organism: Aspergillus lucknowensis; assembly: GCF_044049455.1. Taxonomy (NCBI): domain Eukaryota; kingdom Fungi; phylum Ascomycota; class Eurotiomycetes; order Eurotiales; family Aspergillaceae; genus Aspergillus; species Aspergillus lucknowensis. The sequence goes on along the minus strand of NW_027263595.1, from coordinate 15,296 downwards.
TACTTTAAGAGGGCTCTAGATTACAACATCTAGGAGAAGATAATGTTTCTACCTAGACTTGATATCCTGGTAGGAATATACAACCTAGTATCTAGAATAGGAAACTAGCTTAGAGAGCTAAGGGAATAATAAGGCTAATAGAACTATGGAGGATATTATTCTAGAAGAAATTAGGGCAGATATAATAGCTATCATGCTAATAATAATTAATAATCCTAGACTAGACCTTAGGGAAATAGCAATCTATATAGATCTTGACCTATAGACTTGGACACGACAATCTCCAAGATAGAACAAGATTATTGCTAGAAGGAGAATCTGTGCTTCTCCTATAGTAAACCAGGTCATAGGGTAGCTAACTACAAGAAGCAGAAACAGCATGGCTAGAGACCCTAAAGGGGAGCTGGATAATATTAATTAAGGGCCACACAGGAAGTTGCAATGCTGAACGCGACTAGGGAGTAGGACAATAATGCCAGCAAGGCACCTACTATAACTAATAATTCCCTGAAAGAGGCTAAGAGAGCCTTAGCTCAGGATAAGCGCGCTATAAATATTAATAATACCTGGGATGCCACTAATAAAAGGCAAAGCATATCTCTAGCAGCTTGGAATAAACTTGGACAAAATACTAGAAGACAGGATCTAAATCTTGCGCTAAACCTGCTAGAGGTAATAGCCATGTTGCCTGGGGACACGGGAATAGATATTAAAGGGTATATCAAGCAAATTGCTAATATTGCTAGCAAGGTATGCAAGAAAGAGAAGATGCTTAAGGTAATTACCAAAATTCTTGCAAATATTGAGAAAACGATTGAGTAGCTAGATAGAATCCTTTAAAAAGAATCACTGCACTAGCCAAAATATTAGCTTAGCACCATAATTTTACAAACCAATAAAGAAGAAGCTAAAAGGATAGGTGGGTCCTACTATAATAAAGCCACCAATAACAAGCTAGTTCAAGAGGGAGAGCACAGTGACTTTCCTGCAATTGTATAGAAAGTCGACCTGCTTGATAAACAATACAGAATATAGCTAGAAGGCCTTGAACCTAGTAAGAAGGGACCTAGCAGTAGGTTTATAACTCTAGAAGAAAAAGCCCCACAAGAAGATAATACTAAAGAATACAAACCATGCTAGTATTAGCCATGGGCCACTGGACTACATGAAAATAAATAATATTAGAGACAATAACTTGAGTCTTTAAAGACTAGTAAAGACAAACTTGCCTATTGGACAGATAATATTATTACAGCCATGCAGAAAGACCCTCGAAAACTTACTAAAGGCTTGAGAGATTTCTTTAATTAGTACCTATATCAGGATCTAACATGTTAGGAAAAGACTAAGGATTATTAGCAAAAGTATATCAAGACCTGTGAAAGGCACCTAGAAACCTATACTATCTGCAGACAAAACAATAGTAACTACTACTTGTAATTATGCAAACTATCTAACAGGCAGTCCTAGGAGTCTAGAAGATATCTACTATGCTAGTAGGATTAGTGTAAATATATTAATGCTAATATATGGCACCCCAAATATAATAATATATTATGGCTAACATGCTACAACTTATACTATGCATACTATAAGGATACTAAGTAAATCACATGCTACTAGCCAAAATGACCAAGAATAATTAACCAGAACAACTTGTGCCTATATCAAAAAAAGTAATACTTATATAAATTATACTAGTAATACCTAGAGCATGAGATATACTATTAGATAGCTTGCTATAAGGATTACTATATTATATACTACCAAGCCAAGCTTGGAAACTACTTTCCATACCCAAGGCAAGGGGAATGGGTACCAAGATAGGAAGAATAGTACCTTGCAGCTACCAAGACTTGGGTAGGAAGGTATTTTACCCAACTTACTAAAGTACAAGGAAGGCAAGCCTATATCTTGATTGATTCAGGAGCTATAGGAAACTATATTAACCCAAGTTTCATGGAGAAACTAGGAATTAGGAATATTTAGAAAGAAATACTAATACCTATAGTAGGACTAAACAGGGAAAACCTGGGAAATGCCTTATTAATAGTCAAGTCAGGACCTCTGCCTGTTGTAGTAAAGGGAAGGACTTTTAAACTAAGTTTTAATATTACACCCTTGGGCAAGTATAATATAGTATTAGGGATCTTATGGCTCGAGGATCTCAACCTAGATATTAACTAGATTAAAAGGGAAATCTAGTAGAGAAATAACAAACAGCCCAAGGAGTAAAAGGAACTAGAAGGGGCTAGTACCCTACAGCATGCTTATATAGCAAAGCATAAGGCCAAGCAATCTACAGGGGGATTAAAGACTAGTAACTAATCTACAGGCACTAAGAGTCTAGCAAAACAAATTATCGCAGCAACATTAAGACTATTAGGAAGGACATGGCTAATAAACTTACCTAGTTAGGCTACTAGTAATATTATAAACAGTAAAATTATTACAAATAGTAAAGGAGTAAGGTTTCAGGGGATACTAGCCATGAGTAACCAGACTTATAAGGAACCAACTATCCTAGATAAGTATAGTTAATTCCAGGATGTATTCCAACAACCTGATAAACTAGAGTTACCACCTTATAGGCCTTACAATCATACCATACCTATTAAGGAAGGTATAGAATTAAACTATAAATAGATTCTACTGCTAAATAACCAAAAATCTAAAATATTAAAGGAATATATTAATGACTAACTTGAGAAAGGAAACATCTAGCTTTTATACTTACTAATAAGGTATAAAGTCCTATTTATACCAAAGAAAGATAGAAGTAACCAACCATGCATTAACTTCCAACTACTTAATAACACGACCATCAAGGACTAGTACCTGCTACCCTTGATTTAGGAGATCCAAGACAAAATCCAAGGGGCAGCATAGTTTACCAAGTTTAATATTACCAATACCTACTACCACATTAGAATTACAAAAGAAGAAGAATAGAAAATAGTATTTTGAACAAAATTTAGCTTCTATAAATACCTGGTAATGCTATTCAGGCTTACTAATGCACTACCAACATTTCAAAGATTCATCAACAAGGTACTAAAGCCAGAAGACAAGGAAAACAACAAAGAAGAAAAAGAGGAAGAGGAAGACGCACCTTAACTAATAAATGAATTTGCGCTCGCGTATCTTAATAACATACTGGTCTTCTTAAGGGACAAGAAACAATACATGAAGCATGTTAAACAAGTCCTTAAAAGGATAAGGAAAGCCAAACTATAATACAAACTCAAAAAGTATAAATTCTATATTCAGGAAACTAAGTTTCTAGGCCACTAGGTTACTACAAACAGGTTAAAACCCAAAGCCTCTAAAATAACAGCTATCAGGGAATGGCCTGTGCTAAAAAACCTGAAAAAACTGCAACAGTTCCTAGGACTCTTGAATTACTATTAAAGGTATATTAATTAATACATGTTCTATATGGTACCTTTATTCAAGCTACTTCAAAAAGAATAAGTATATGAATAGACAAAAGAATAACAGGAAACTTTTAACATTATAAAAGAAGCTATTATAATAGCACTAATCATGCTATAATATAACTTAGAGTTACCTATAATACTAAAAATCAACATATTAGACTATGCTATTAGAGCAAGAATGACTTAGTCAGGACCTAATAGCAAACTAAGACTAGTAGGATTCTGGTTAAGAAAACTAATAGGACTAGAAATGAATTATAATATCCATAATAAAGAACTACTAGCTATTATAGTAGTATTTAAATATTAAAGAGTCTACTTGCAAGGAGCAAGGTATACTATTATTATAAAGTCTAACTATAAAAACCTTACCTACTTTATAATAACTAAAGAGTTAATAAGGAGACAGGCAAGATAGGTAGAGCTACTCTTATAATATGACTATTAAATTAAGTATTATAAAGGCATGGAAAATAGCCAAGCTAATACCTTTAGTAGATAACTAGATTATAAGGACAAGACTAGGGAACCTTGACTAGCAATTCTAAGGAAAAATAAAGATAGAATACTTGGGAACAATTTAATAATCCTAGCAGCTACTATATAGTTATTAGGTACCATAATTAATACAATCAAGAAAGCCATGAAAAAGGACAAGCTAATATAACAAGTCCTTGTATCTATACTAGAGGCACTAGAGAAGGATAGGATCCTCTAAATCAAAGGACTTATCTATATTCTACTAATACTTGTTCCACAAGTTATCAAAGAACATTACAACATATTAATATACAAACATTTTGATATAAACCAAACATGTAAATATATTAGACGTAATTACTACTTCTAGAATATAAGAAAAAGGGTTAAAAGCTATATTAACAACTATAAAGTATGCCTATAAGACAAACCAAAAAGGCACGTGCTATACAGAAAACTGCAAAACCTAGAAGTTCCATAATAACTATAGGAATGGATTATAGTTAACTTTATTAGACTATTACTAGAAGCATAACAAGGAAAAGAAAAATATAATTACCTCGCAGTAATCTTAGACCAACTAACAAAGTATATCTACTTAGAACTAATATAAATAACCATGATAGCAAAAGAGATGGTAACCACCTTTATTAATACAATTATCATGAACTATGGAATACCAAAATATATTATATTAGATTGAGACAAGCTATTCACATCCAAGTTTTGGAAATTAGTAACTAATATTATAGGAATCAAACTATGCATGACTACTATGTATAGACTATAATCAAACAGACAAACTAAGAGGGTTAACTAGATAATTAAGCAATACTTACAGTACTATATAAACTATATATAAGACAACTAGGAAGAGCAATTACCTATAGCTTAGTTTGTATATAACAACTTAATCTATAGTACAACTAGAATAACGCCTTTTAAAGCAAACTATAGATATTACCCAAACTTGCATGGTAAACCAATCTAAAAAGAACTAGTTATAAAAGAAGCCAACTATTTCATGCAAAAACTTAAAGGAATTCAAACATAGCTTACCTGAGATCTTGAATTTGTTAACCTCAAGATAAAGCTCTATTATAATAAAGGGCGCCAGGAGGTACTAGACTTTGAAGAGAGGGGGAAAGTATTCTTACTCTATAGAAATATCAAAACTAAGTAACCAAGCCAGAAACTCGACTATATACAAATTGGACCATTTAAAATCAATAAGAAATTGGGACCAGTCAACTATTAATTAAAGCTACCTGAATCCATGAAGAAGATATATCTAGTATTTTATGTATTGCTATTAGAACCAGCACTTGAGAATGCTAAAATTGCTGATAACATTGAAATTAAAGAAGAGGAATAGGAGTATAAAGTTGAAAAAATCCTGGACCACTAGAAGGTTAGTAGATGTTCACAATACCTTATATAGTAGAAAGGATACAATATCTTAGAAAACACTTGGGAACCTATCAAGAACTTAACAGGCTATACCTAGAAGGTCCAGAAATACTACCAGCAGCATCTAGCGCGGAAAAGTCAACATTCTACTAGAAGGATGGAGACCTAATCATCTAAGTCAGACTAGGATTATCTAACATAGTAGCAAGTTAAGTAGTAACCTCATGTTTATTAGCAAGGCACTCCAGCTCTTGGAGATTCTTAGCAGTTAAAAAATCCTCTTTATCTAACTAATCTATTACAGTCATATCATGATCTAATATCCTCGACCCATGCTCTCTAAGAAACCTCTCTTGTTTTTGCAATCAAAGAATCTTAGATATAGCCTCTTGCATCTTTTAAGAATATTCTAGCTACAAGCACTAGGCCTCCTCCAAATTGGCAGATACTTTTGCTTGATCTTGTTCAAGATTATTTTATTATTTTTTAGTATAGAATCATTTTTTGCATTTTCAACTATAACAAGTGCATAATGCATAGTTTCAGCTTTTTAAATCTATTATGCAAACCACGCTATACAAGAAACAATATTTACAAGGGTTATTAATAGGGATACTGTTGGCAGAAATCTATTTAGACTGACAAAGACAATCAGCAAGGTGATTCCACTTAGAAGGCATAGTAAACTATCACAAAGAAAATTTAAGAAAACAAGAGACTTACCAAGATGACAGGGAAATCTATGCTATTTATATTTTCGTGGATGAAAACTAAAAGAAGGGGAGATAGTATTATGAACCCTCAGCCTATAGTCAGCAGAGCAGAGTCACAAGGCAGAAAGTTAAGGCTAGGGAGCCTTGGGCTATAGACCAGCTACTAAGAGCTACTTTGGATTTAAATCCAACCTTGATAATAAACTAATAAACCTAAGTACTGCCTAACTCTGGGATAAGGACAAGCAATACTATAAGAATATAATCTATAGACCACATACCTATATAAGATAATAATTACTATTACAAGAAAATACTATATATCCTCTAAGTATAATAGAAAGACTATAGTTTGAAACCATGGCTACTATATAACTACTATAGCCTACTACAGGGATAAAAGAAATAGGAATTATTACAAGGGAGAATTTCAAATTACTCCAAGGATGTGGTAAATAAAGTTACCCTAGTAAAAGACCATATAATTATATACTATCTAGTATACTATCTTAAGAGTAGGAAAATAGTATATAGGACCTAGCAACCTAATTAGATATACTATCTAGTATACTATCTCAAGGATAGGAAAATAGTAGGAACTTGGGAATACTTAAGAATACTTATTACTACTATATCTAGCTTTCTTATTTTTATAATTAATACTACTATTATTCTAGAGTAACTAGTTTAAAGAATCTTTATAAAATAACTTGTCTAATACTTACTCTATAGGTTATAGTATATATATTATAGGCTGGCCCTACCCTTTTACCTTGACTTTAATCTAACCATAACAAGTCCTTATACTTGTTAGACATGATCATGCTAGGTAAGACAAGTCAATCCAAATCCTTTGGAAGTCCCGTGTGAGAGCCCGGGGTTAGAAGCGCACGAGAGGTCGTCGCTTCGATAACAATTTTTATTAAAATATCTATTATATTATATTATACTATATTAGATTACCTAATATTATTATAGTCTAGTTTAGCCCTAATATTATATTATCTAATATAACTAGGTTAGTATATCTTTTATTTTATTATACTATAGTATAGTACTATAATATAATAGATTTATTAGCTATTAATATCTAATTCTCTAATAATCCCCCTTTTCTATAGTATTTATCCCTAAAAATATAATAAGTAGTACTTTTCTAGATAAGTCTAATTATATTTATCTTATTTTTTCTTAATATTCCAGTACTAACCTTGTTATAGCTTTAAATTCTAATATTTAAAAGCAAAATCTTGAATATTAAAATTAAAGAGTAGCTTTATAATAGTTACTTTTTATATTCAATATTCTTAACTAGGTAAATTATATAAAAAATCTAAGAATTTAAGCTATTATAATAAGTATAATTGGTTAGGTTAAAAATATATTATTCTTAAGCTATCCTTTTCTAATATAAAGTAAAAATATCTTATAGTAGTATAGCAAGAGCTTTAATCAAAAGAATTAGAGATTTAAAAATAGATTAAACTATTACTAGCTTATTTATATTATATCTAGAAATAAAAGTAGCTTCTTAATTATTATACTAGTAATTTTATTTTTTATAAAATTAAGGAAATCAAGAAATTAGAAAAATTAGAAAAAAAATATAAATAAGAAAAATTAAAAAAAATATAATAAGTAATAGTTATTTTAAATAAAATCTTATAAGCTTTTATTATATTGTTATGAACCCACAGCCAACAGTCAGCAGAGTGGAGTCATCAGGCAGAAAGCTAGGGCCAGGGAGCCCTAGACCATGACCCGGTTATCTAAAGCTACTTTAGATTAAAATCTAACCCTAATAACAATCTAATAATTATAAATACTGCCTAACTATAAGACAAGGACAAATAATATTATATAATTATAATTAATAGACTATATATCTATACAAATAATAACTACTAGAATATAGTACTAGGATAAAGGAAATAAGAATTATTATAAGAAAGAATTTTGAATTGCTCTAGGAATATAGTAAATAAAGTTATGCTAGTAATAGACTATATAATTATATACTATCTAATATACTATTAATAGTAGGAAAATGGTATATAAGTAGGTACAACCTAATTAGATATAGTATCTAGTATACTATATAGAGAGTAGGAGAATAGTAAAAAGCTTAAGATATTTAAGAATATTTATTACTACTATATCTAGCTTTCCTATTTTTATAATTAATATTCCTATTATTAAAGTACTAGCAATTCTATAATTATTCCTAAATAACTTATTTAAGGAATTTTATAAAGTAACTTGTCTAGTACTTATTCTACAAGCTATAATATATATATTATAAGCTAGCCCTAGCCTTTTACCTTAATTTTAACCTAATTATAATAAGTCTTTATACTTGTTAAATATAATTATACTAGGTAAGACAAGTTAATTTAAATCCTTTAGAAGTCCTATATAAGAGCCTGGGGTTAGAAGTATATAAAAGGTTATTAATTTAATAATAATTTAATTACTAGTAAGTATAAGTTATATCTTGAATTAACTTAAAGCTACTATTATAATATTTTAGTACTAGTACCAAGCTATTATACTTCTAGAAAATAAAACCTTATAAAAGATTATTGCTAGAATATAGGTATAATTTAATAAATAAACTAGGGTTATTAACTAGGTTACTAGTAACCTAAACTAGTAGATAATATGCCTAAAAATAAAGAGACTTTTAAGAAATATTAAAAAATACTAGAATAGCTCTAGGACTATATTCTTATACTTAAAACTAAACTTAGGGCTAAAGCCTTAAAAGTTAAAATATTTAAGTTTTTTAATAGTACCTAGACCAAGCTATACTTTTTTCTAATATAAATATAGATTTTTATTAATATTAATTAGGATAAGTTAGCTAGTAAGGCTAATAAGGTTATATTTATATTTACTTATTTTACTAGAAAAATATATAAGTAGTTTAAACCTTTTATAAAAGAATAATAGGAGACTAAAAGAGATAAATTAGCTAGTAATACTAAGTAATTATTTACAAGCTATAATTACTTTAAAAAGTAGCTTACTTATATCTTTAGGAATATTAATAAAACTTGTAATACTAAAAAATAGATTAAAAAAATACTAGTCTAGAAGAAATATAAGCATACTTATCTTAGAATTTTAGTAAATCATATTATACCTAATATAGGAAGATAATACTTTTATATACTACTTTAAGTGGGCCCTAGATTATAACATCTAGAAGAAGATAGCATTTCTACCCAGGCCTAATACCCTAGTAGGGATATATAACCTAGTATCTAGAATAAGAAACTAGCTTAAAAAGCTAAGAAAATAATAAGGCTAATAGAACCATAAATATTATTTTAGAGGGAATTAGGGTAGATATAATAGCTATTATACTAATAACAACTAATAATTCCAGGCTAGACCCTAGAAAAGTAATAATCTATATAAATCTTAACCTATAAATTTAGATACAATAATTTCCAAGATAGAACAAGATTATTACTAAAAAGAAAATCTATACTTTTCCTATAGCAAACTAGGTTATAAATAATAGACTATAAAAAGTAAAAATAGTATAGCTAGAGACCCTAAAAAAAGCTAGATAATATTAACTAAAAGCTATATAAGAAGTTATAATATTAAATATAACTTAGGAGTAAGATAATAATACTAGTAAAGCACCTACTATAACTAATAATTCCCTAGAAGAGGCTAGGAGGGCCTTAGCTCTAAATAAGTATACTATAATAATTAATAATATCTAGGATACTACTAGAAAAAGGTAAAGCATATTTCTAGTAGCTTGGAACAAACTTAAACAAAATATTAAAAGATAGGATCTAAATCTTGTACTAAACCTGCTAGAAGTAATAGCTATTCTATCTAAAAAATAGGAATAAATATTAGGAGATATATTAAGTAAATTACTAATATTACTAGCAAGATATAGAAAAAAAATTACTTAAAGTAATTAGAAAAATACTTGCAAGTATTAAAAAATTAATTAAATAGCTAGGTATATTCTTCTAAAATAAATTACTATACTAGCTAGAATATTAGCTTAATACTATAATTTTATAGACTAATAAAAAAGAAGCTAAGAGGATAGATAGGTCCTATTATAATAAAACTACTAATAATAAGCTAGTTTAAGAGAGAGAGCATAGTAACTTTCCTATAATTATATAAAAAGTTAATCTATTAAATAAATAAGATAGAATATAGCTAGAAGGCCTTAAACCTAGCAAGAAGAGACCTAGTAATAGGTTTATAATCCTAAAAAAAACCCTATAAGAAAATAATACTAAAAAATATAGACTATACTAAAATATATAATACTAGAAATAATAACTTAAAGCTTTAAAAACTAATAAAAATAAGCTTGCCTATTAGATTAATAATATTATTATAGCTATATAAAAAAACCTATAAAAACTTACTAAAGGCCTAAAGATTTCTTTAATAAATACCTATATTAGGACCTGATATATTAAGGAAAAACCAAGGATTATTAGCAAAAATATATCAAGACTTGTAATAAGTATTTAGAAACCTATATAGTGTATAAATAAAATAATAGTAACTATTATTTATAGCTATATAGCCTATCTAATAAGTAGTTACAAGAATTAGGGCTATACAACCCTTGTTAGCAGGGATAGTATAAATATATTAATACTAATATATAGCACAAGAATATACCATGGCTAACATGCTATAACTTATACTATATATATTATAAGAATATTAAACAAGTTATATGCTACTAGCCAAAAAAACCAAAAATTATTAATTAGAATAATTTATACCTATATTAAAAGCTATAATACTTATACAAGTTATACTAGTAATATCTAAAATATAAGATATACTACTAGATAACCTGCTATAAAAATAATTATATAATATACTACTAAGCTAAGCTTAAGAATTACTAGCCATACTTAAGATAAGAAAAACAAGTATTAAAATAGAATAAATAGTATCTTGTAGCTACTAAAACTTAGGTAAGAAACTACTTAACTTAACTTACTAAAATATAAAAAAAACAGGCCTATACCTTAATTAACTTAAAAGCTATTAGGAATTTTATTAACCCAAGTTTTATAGAATAATTAGGAATTAAAATATTAAAAAAGAAATATTAATATTTTTATCAAGATTAAACTAGAAGAATCTAGAAAATATTTTATTAATAGTGTTAGATTAGGGTCCGCCGATCGATCTGTAGGAGAACACCTAAGGATATTCTTGACAGGATGAAGAGAATATAGATTATTGGGGTTAAACAAAGTATAGAAAGAGGCAGATAACCAAAATAATTGGTAAATAATAGGTATATTATTAATCTAGTTAATAGTAGATAGAGAATAAAATTTCTAAATATTAGTAATAACAATTCTTATATACCTATTATTTATTATATTTATTATATCTATTTGCTATATTAGCTATACTATTTATTATACTTATTATAGTTTCTAACTATAATAGCTATAATTATTTTCTTAGTATTATATTAATATATCTATATTACTATAACTAGGTTAGCTTAATATATTCTTATTAGTATTATAACAGGCTGCTATAGTATATTAGATTTATTAGCTATTAATATTTAAGTTTTCTAATAGTCTCTCTTTTTTAAGGTCTTTGTCCTAAAAATATAATAAATAGTACTTTCTAGGTAAGTTTAGTTATAATTTATTCTACTTTCTATCTTAATATCTTAGTACTAATTTATAATATTTTTTAAATTTAAGTATTAACAGGAATAGGCTTAACTATTATCTCAAGAAAAATAGCTTTATAATAGTTATTTCTTATATTTACTATAGTTAGCTTAATAAATCTTATATTAGGTTTAAAGGTTTTTCTTGTTATAATAAATATATTTAGTTAGGTTAAAAATATATTACAGGTTAAAAGATATTTTTTAATAGTAAATAGTAGTATCTTGTTAATACTTAAAATAAAAATTAATTTTAAGAAAAAAAGGTTTAAGCTATAATAGCCAAGATAATAATAAAACTAGATTAATTTTAAAAGTAAGATAACTTGTTTTAAAAACAAGTAGGTAATTTTATTATTTATAATATTAAAGAGATTAAAAAGTTAGAAAAGTTAGAAAAAAAAGAATATAAATAAAGGGAAATTAAAAAAGTATAGCAGGTGCTAGTTATTCTAAATAAAACCTTGCAGGCCTATATTATATAGGCTACTAGTACTTTTTTATTATTTTTTTTAAAGGATTTTTCTTTTAACTAGTTTATTGCTAGAATTCTAGAATCTTTTTAGAGTAATTAAAATACCTAACAGGTTTTTAAAAATTATTTTCTAGTAGATAATCCTTCTACTTAATAAGATATTAAATCTAATCTTTCTTTATTTATTAGTCTAGGATCTATTTAATTTTATATTTTTTATTAATTTTAGTTATATTATTATTAGTATTTTCTAGATTTTTTATTAGTTTAAGTAATAAAATATAAAATACTAGGTAAACTTGTATTCTTGCTAGTAATATTAAATAATAGTTATTATTTGCAAGTTTTTTCCTAATTTTAAATAGTTTATATTTTATAGTATCAAGTTTATTACTTAATTACTTGCTTTTAATATTAAAATCTTTTTTTTCTATTATTTATTATAGCAGGTAAACTCTTTTTTTTAAAGTTATAGTATATTTTTATACTTTTATTATAATATAACTTTATTTTCTTTTCTACCTATTTAATATTATTAATTATAGATTAGTATAATACCTTTATATAAGTAATATATATTAATACTGTATTTAATTATCTTTTAGCTAGTAGTAATTCTTAATATATTCTAGGATTTTTTCTAAGATTTATATAATAAGGTATAATACCTATTATTATATTTTTTATATTATTAATTATAAATTAAGCTATAAGTAACAATTTTATCTAATTATTTTAATTCTAGTTTATATAGTATTATAAATATTATTTAATTAACTAAATTATTCTCTCTACTTGTTTACTAGTTTATTAGTAGTTAGTAATAAATATATCTTGTCTTATTTTATACTTTTATAAATATTTTTTAAAACTTTAATATAAATAGCTTGTCTTGGTTAGAAATTATTTATTTTAATAATCTAGTCTAAATAAATACTTCTTATAATATTAAATATACTAGTTTTTCTATAATAATATCCTTTTATATTATATAATATAGTCTTATATTTTTTTATATATTTATAAAAAGTAGTATACTTGTTAAATCTTTTTTATTATTTTCTTAATCTCTTAGTATTCTTTAGATAGTAGATTATAGTATTTTTAAATTACTTTCTTAATTATTCTATTAGGTACTATAATTACTTTATTTTATAATAATATTTTATTACTTTTTTTAATATTATTTATATTAAATCTCTAGGTTTGGATTATTCTATTTTTTTTTTTATTTTTTCTTAAATTATATAAGAAACTTGTAATTATTAATTATAACTACTATTAATAATTATACTTCTTAATTAAATTGTAACTTATCTTTATTAATTTTTAGTATATTAGTTTCTAGGTTTTTAATATTAACTATATAGTTAGGGTTTCTACTTAATATATCTACTATAATATTTTTTACTATTAATATACTTAATCTTAAATTAGTATTATAAAAGCACTTAAACCTATTATTTTTTAAGTTCTTTTATTATTATAAAGAATATTAAGTTCTTATAATCTATCTAAATAATTATTTTATATTTTACTTCTTGTAAATAATATTTTTAATACTTAAATTTTTTAATAATTACAAGCATTTCTTAATTATATATATTATAATTTTATTTAGCTTAGATTATTTTTCTTAAATAAAATAAGATAGATTATAATTTCTTATTATTATCTTTCTATTTAAAAACTATTCTTAATTCCCTTTCTAATATATTTATTTTTATATAGTTCTATTACTCTAGGTTATATAGTTATAAGATTAGTACTTTTTTAATTATTTTCTTAACTAAGTCTACTAATTTTTATTCCTTCTATCTCTAAATAAATAATATATTATTCTTAAATAACCTTATTATAGGTTATAAATTCTATATATATTAATAAAAATATTCTTATATATATCCTAATATCCCTAGAAATTCTTGAACTTCTAATTAATAGATTAATTAGTATTAGCTAATTTAGTATTATATTAACCTTTTCTTATAGTATTTACTATTCTTCTAGTATAAGCTTTATACCTAGATATTTAATTTTAGTAATATTAAATTTATATTTTTTAATATTTTATATAAGCCTAGCTTCTAGTATTATTATTATAACTTCTTAAATATATCTTTTATATTTCTTAAGATCTTTTAAATAAATAATCATGTTATTAAAGCATATAGTAATAATTTTATAAAAATATTATCATAATATATAAGTTATAAACTTTAAGAATTCTATAAATAATTATATAAGTTTTATAAGTATAATAATCTATTTATATAACCCTTGGTCTATAAGAAATACTATTTTCTAGATATTATTTTTATATATTAAGAAATTGTAATAACCTTATTATATATTAAAAATAATTATAATTTTTGCTTTTTATAGCAAATCCCTTTTTTATCTTATATATAGTACTTTATTTATATCTAGTATTATAATATTATTAAGTTTTTATAATTAATTACTATTCTTATTATTCTATTTTTTTTAGTATAAATATTAGTTATAATAATATTTTAGACTTTAATTATATATATATCTAGCTTTCAAGAATTTCTTAATAAACTTATCTTTTATTACTATTTTTTAGATAATATTTAGTATTACTTGACCTGTAATAGCTTAATATTTAGTTTTAATAATATTCTTGCTTTATATTATAATTTATAGCTAGATAATTAATAGTCTAGTTTATAAATAATTTAATAAACTTGTAATATTTCTTTAGGAATAACTTCTTAATTTTAGCAAGCTTAGTATTATAAAGTTTTTTTAATTTAGAATATTTATTTTTTACAAGTTAGATTCTTGTTCTATTATTTCTAGTTATTTTATTTAATATTTCTTGTATCCTATCTATAATTTTTATTTAGATAGTTTCTTGTTCTAAAATATTTATTATTTTTTAATTTTTATTATTAGAGATTATCCTTAATTCTCTTTTAATATTATAAATTTATATATTATAATCCTGTTTTTCTATAACTAATTAATATTTTATAATTATAACTTCTCTTACCTTCTAGTTAATATTTAATTCTTGTTTTATTAACTAAGATATTCTTATAATT